>NW_009270001.1:2689469-2743665 GCF_000687185.1 Egretta garzetta | reverse complement strand
CCCCCCCCCCCCCCTTTTTTTTTCAGAAGTTGTGCCCAAATCACTGGATTTCACTCATTTCAACAGAAGCTGGATCATGTCCTGTGTGAGCGTTTTGATAGTTGAATATTAATTACTTTTCACAGACCTAGGCTAAATTATACAAGTACTTAACACAAATATTAACAGATCTCTACCAATACAAAAGATCATAATGACAAAGATTTCACAACCGTGCTAAGAGGTTACTTTTTTTTGCCCCCAAGGAGGGAAACTAAAGAAACAAAAACTTTGGGGACGTGGCAAAAAGGTGAAAAGGCCAGCGCCAAAGCAAAGCCAGAACTGCTCAGGTAGGAATAGTAAATTTCTGCTGTCTCGAGCTACTCCTGCTACCCACAGAGGAGCAGCCTGGCCAGGTCACCTCGCAGGATGCTACGTTAGCTACGGCACAAGCACACGCCGCAACTGACACACTGCCCAGAGCAGGGACCACCCCCAGGTCTCCTCACCGACTGCAGCCTCCAGCCACCTTTTCTGCACAGCGGGGCAAAAAGGAAAAGCAAAAGCTGTTTCTCCAGCAGGTTGTGATTTTATTCATCACCTGAGTGGTCCGGGGGCATGGGCAGGACCTTGCCTGCAGAACAGAGCATGCTTTGGCAGCGCTGGAGCATGGGTGTTTCTGCCAGAGCAGCTCTCCAAGATACTCTTTGCGCAGCCAGATTTCATCAGAACAAAGTCAACGCTAATGCAAGGCTAGGCCCCTCTAATGATGTTTTATTATGAGTAAACACGGAGCTAAGCATAGCCATATTAAGTGGATTTTTCATTCTTTAGCTGGGAAGGAACCACTGGGAGCATCTGTCCCTACATTAGCATCACAGCGAGCGTGAGGTTTCACGCAGTAATCGCTGCAGCAAGCCAGTAATTTCTGGTAGAGGCTGGAGGATCTCAGGGAATTCTTTGAGGGCTTTGCTTGCAATGCTCCTGAAGGCATCTATTGCCCCAGGAATCTCCACCATGAAATAACCCAGCCGGCTTCCCTGGGCATTGCATGTGCAAGGCACCCTCAGCCTTTCCATTACATCCAGAGGACCCAAGAGGAAAAACAACTAAAATCTCCCTTCATGGTCTGCCTGCTGTGGGTAAAGTCTGCTCTCAGGTACATCTCAGGCACTGGAGTGATACTTTTTTTTCTTTTTTTCTCATAGCAGGACCTATAGTCAGCTCACAGATGAAAAAATTAAAAACACCTCCCTTGTAATATTCACAGCATGAAAATATAGAAAATCATAAGCAAAGTGTTACTGTCAATAGTGCCATGCTTGCACTCTCTCTGGAACTAGATTTACATCAGAAAAATGGTGGTTTAGTGAAGTCTAATTTGTAATTAACACTAGCTTCTTTTCCACAGAGATTTTTGTATTACTTTTATACTAGAAAGTCTACCAACACAAAAAAAGCAAATATTTCTGGCTAAAGGAGAAGTGCCGTGAAGGCCTCAGGGGTGAATATTGCTGCCTGCGATCCCCTTGTCTCCTGGAAGCTGGACTCACCAGCAAGATTACATCTCCCCTAAGAGATTTCCCAAACATTCAGCTTTCCTTCAGTAAGAAACCATGATGTATTATGGAAGGTTTAGCAGCAAACTCCAATTTCCCTGTGGCACAACATTCAAAATATTTTGGGAACTGAATTCATTTAAAATGAGCTGTTAGATGGAATATCATAATAAAACTCAAATCCTGCCTCTGCACCCCCACCCCGGAAAATTATGCGGAAAGAAATTTCTGTCCAGAGTTGGTTTTCCCACCTCTCAGATGGAAAGAAAAGCATAGGGGAAAGTAGATGCATTTTCCAATAAATACATACTGAGCCTGTGACAAGGTATAAACTCAACATCAACACATCATTCCTAGCACTACACAGATTTCTCTCTGCTGGAAGCAGGAGTACAATTACACATAGGCCTCCAGACAGCTGGCCTGCAGTAGGAATTTTTCAACACTTTGAATTTGAGATAGATGAGAAAATGAAAAAGCATCTATGCCACAAACCTGGTGGGATAAGTTTTGCCTACGGGAGATGATGAATATTCAAATCACAGCTTCCATGAAATACCATAGCACCTCAGTCAAATAGAGTTTGAAACAAAATTGTTCGTCAACCGTTTTGGGTCTGGTCCACAATTCGAAGCATTTCAGTTCAAAACGACAAGAATAAAAAGTACAATTTGATTTTCCCCTAATTAAAATATAATACTTGACAAATTTTTTTTTTCTCAAATCCCTCCCTTTTCCAAAACCAATGTTCCATGCAATTTGCATTCTCTGTCTTCATCTTCCAAACAAGGATCTTTAGCCATATAGGCAGGTTAAAAGATTTGCCTAAGGGCATCCCTCATGCCATTAGTCCTAATTAAGTATCTCACACGTGCTCACACTCCTTCCCATCCTTTGTCCTGTGGCAGTGAGTCCCATCGTTTATCCTTGCACTGATAGGGAATGACTCACACTAACGGATACAGACTGACAAATGCTTGAAATTGAGAAAATTATTTATGGAACCAAATACTTTGCCTTCTTGTTCAGAACATGTAAACACTAATAAATTGGCAGTCAAGAAATTAATGATGACTGTAAATTACTGATGTACTTAACTCCTTCTACCAAATGTATCCTGAACAATAAATAAAAAGAAAATTTATTTGGAGATAAGGAAGACCTCATAAAAATTGTAAATGTAATTCGGTAGCTCAGTGGAGTCTAGAACAAATATATCAGTAGGTCCATGTGATACGTGGTAGTTCATAAGACAATTACTCCCAGTCTCTCGTGGTGATCCCCCGTGCACAATGACCAGTATTTCTCATGAGTCACAGGGTCAGAGCCAGGCTGGAAACACAGTGAAAGTATTCAAACACAGAAAGAAAAAAAAAAAAAAACAACCTGCACATTAACCCCATTTTAGGTCCTGGGCAGGGATCTAGTGCAGTGTGTGAACAGCTCAGGGGCAGCAATGAAAAGCCATGGGCTCATTACAGGTGTAACAGATAAAAGCTGCCATGTAGGGAATAAAGCCCTCCTAATAATAAGAGTAATACTCAGCATTTCGTACGTTTGAAGGCACCTTGAGAAGTGTGAGAAGGGTCTGTGTTGGTACCCACATTTTGCAAATGGAGCAAATAAGACTCTGAAGCCCATTCCAGTGTCTCAAAAACTTGTGCCAAGGCTGGGTTCTCCTAAGCCAAGAGCACCTGAAGGACGCCCTCCATTGTAATTCACCTCCTATTTCTCCCAATTTCCCCTCGAGACAGTAATTCAGTGTTAAAGGAAAGGTGTGGATCCCAGACATTACTACTGCCAGACTGGAGGTCTTTCACCCTTGTCTCTGCGTCTGTCCTTCTTGAAGACCAAATCCCACCCTGGCTCACTGAGGGAGGTGACCTCGCAGGGCCGTTGGACCCAAGCAGCTCTGATAGCCCAAGGAAAGCGGGCCCCTGTGGAAGAAAACTCATTTTCCTGGACCTCTGGGGCTATTTTTTTCTCCCCATGAAGGGATAGGAGGGTGATGTCAAGGGACTTCAGGTTCAGCCCCTCAAACGGTATGAAGCAGCCAAGGAGTCCAGCCAAAGCTACGCAACTTTCCCCAAATGCTGCCCCTTCCTTATTCTGCTTTCGAAGTGATTTGCTTACAGCATCTCTGGCTTCCTTCTCCCCACCTGCCATTCAGTCAGAGCTAAATGTCAAATGTCTTTGCCATCAGCCATGCCAGGCATGCTATAAAAAGCAGCTGTCTTCCTGACAAACTGTGCTCTCTGAAAATCCTGTCTTCAACTTCACTGTAGTTTGCAGTCTTCCTTTAATTTTATTTTTAACACCCTCTCTGCCCAGTGGTCTGTTTGTTTCCCTGGGATCACTCTGTAGCAAAGGCATCCCATGGGAGAATGCTCCCCTCCACAACGCCCTGCAGGAGCAAAGACAGGTGGGAATATCTGAATCCCTGAAGACCCAGGGATAAACTGAGCAGTAAAATCTGCCCCTGGTCTGCTTCAATCATCCTGGGAGCGAGGTGCTCACAGGGGGACTCCGCAGTGACGGGTCCCATCACCACCGCACTCCATGCACTTGAGGCATGGCCTAAGGCATCCTCACACCCTGCCTTTCCCTGCAGGCACTAACACCATGTGCAGGCAGCACAAGTCAGAGCAGGTTTGGAGTTTCCCACGGTGACTTTGAGCAGAGCTGAGCAGGGTTTACCCCAGCATGGGCATCAAACTTGCTACCTGCAATGCAGTCCTCTCCTTCACATGGGCATGTTTCTCATTTGATGCTGAGGCTTGTGGGCAGACCAATGCTGGGGTTGAAAGACTGCGAGCAACAAAAAGCTGTTGACTTTCTGACAGAAAATTGCATATTCTGTACTGTTTTCCAGAGAATCAGCATTGTGGGGATTTATGGCGTGTCTGCCTATTTCCAAAATTACTTGGTTGAAAAAGGATTTTTTTTTATAGCAAAAGGGTAGTTTTTCTCCTTCCTTTCCCACTGTAAAAAGTTTCCAGCTGGCTGCACCAGGGCAGCTTAGCATTTCATCTCCCCCCACCGCAGAGGGGCACATCCAGCTCCCACCTTGCCCACTACACCAGCCCAGGCACTGCCAGTGCATGCGTTCCCCTGGTTGCTGCTGTTTCTGGATTTAGCACCCTTCAGCCATCAGGACCTCAGGTAGGAAAGAAAAGCACTTTTTTCCAGGTGGGGTTAGCTCAGGATCCCTCCACTGTTCCTCCCTTCTCCTCCTATAATCACCCTGTCCCATTTTCATCCCCATGCAATCTTCACCAATGTCTCCTGCAAGCCATCACTGTCAGCAACAGTGAATTTTGCAGCAAACACAGCATTTTACCCTCCCTTGTGAATCCAGCCCATCCTGCTTGCTCTGAACTTACGGTTCAATTCTGAAAAGGGACTTTTCAGAGAAAATGACCATATTGACTACCATGCTTATCTGACCCCTATGACATCCACTCCTCTGTGTTGCTGAGTGGGAAAGGTACTTTTAGCCTAGCTGTCAGCCCCACAAATATTCCAGAATTCAGACTTTGTTCCTCTTGTCTTGCTCATTACCACCAATAAAAATTTTGCAGCCAGAGGCACGCTCACAGTGTGAAGTGTTAGGCACAAGGGAGTCCAGTCCTTATTCCCAGGGACAACCAAAACATGGCAAACCTGCCTTTGTTTGCGCACTAGAAGACAGGAATTAAATACAAAGCTGTGTATATAACACACAGACAAAATGGGACTAGCAGTTGAAGGAGTGGTTTTTAATTCTTCCTTTACGGAATCATAGAATCATAGAATAGTTTGGCTTTGAAGGGACTTTTAGAGGCCACCTAGTCCAGCCCCCCTGCAATGAACAGGGACATCTTCAACTCTCATCAGGTTGCTCATAGCCCTGTCCAACCCTGTCCCCAGGGATGGATATTGTCTCTGGGCAACCCAACCCAGTGTCTCACCACCATCATTGTAAACAATTTCTTCCTTCCATCTAGTCTGACACAGGATTATCTCTGTCAAGTTTCCAGGTGTTCATACACATAGAAAATTAATTGAAACATCAGGGTGGATCTAACTTCAAAATATTTCATGACGGAGTTTTTTTTAAACACTGCTGAGGCAAGTCCATGGTTGGGTGACATGCTATCAGAGGATTTCTTTCTGATGGGATATTAAAAGTACACACAGAGTCAAGAATTTTTGCTATATGCTGAGAGTTTGGTATGCCAGACAGGCTTTACCAGTTCATTTCAGCTGTGTCTTTGCCACGTGGCCTTCACCTACTCTCACTTCTTCCCTGTTAATTTCTACAGTCATTTGCAGATAATTCATCAGAAAACTAAATTGACTCACATAGTAATAGAGTGTCCTGATGTGGATGCAAAATTAATCTCATTTAAAAACTGAGGCCCTGAGTAAAAGCTTGAGAAAGCCCAGTTCAGCAAAGTCTGTAAGCAAATGTTTAAATCCATCCCTGTTAAACACAATGCATTAGTGCTTCCCTAAAGATTTTGCAGATCTAGGGCTCCTGCCTGATTTGTAAATGGTGAGTGGCTTTGATTTTAGTGTGCCAAAGGAGTTCAAAAGCAATTTAATTTTCATAATGAGAATCTTTTCACCAACAAAAGATGAGTGGTTCTAAGTAGGTCTTTTTGCTGTCTATTTAAATTAGATTAAACAAGATTATGGTATTATTAGCATTATTAAGGTTATTATTAGGAAAATACTATCCACAGCACTTTTATTGTCATATTCTACAATAAGGAAAGCAAATCTATTAAAATGATTGAACATCAATACATAAGCTCTTAATAATCCAATGGTATCAATGAGTTCATCTTTTACATTTAGTTGCAAAATCATCATTTGCTAATTAATATCCAATTGTTCATTAGAAGAGATTCACTGAGATTTAGCAGCTCTCTAATGATGATACACAGTCATTAAGTTTCAGTCAAACTATTCTTAGTACAGCCATTGAATGGCATTTAGTTGTTGGGTTTTTATTATTATAATGGGCAAGTAATAATGATATGACCCAGACCATCACATCAGACTTTGACCTTGTCACACATTTTAAAATCACGCCAGTGAGATGTGGCTGCTTCTCAAACCGGGATTTTTAAGGCAGATGTGCATGATGCATAGAGTTGAGTTGATGGGTACATTGTGTTGCTCGTTCCTCCAACTCTGGGCTGAACACTAAGTCCAGTAGGTTCCAGGCAGCATAGCAATAGTATATATCAGAGGAGAAGTAGCAGCTGTGCATGCATTTGCTGTCTGTGAACTATTTGCCGGGAAATCTTAAATTTGCAGCTCTCACTCAATAGGTGTAGTCTGATGACGATGGTAGCCATCACAAGAAAAGTCAGATGTGTAAATGTCTGATGCTAAGTCTGCACTTAATCTGAACGCTGAAAACAGCATTTTATCTCCTTCGTGTCCTTTGCCTCATTCTGTTCTCGTGCAGCACACCACAGGAGGTCATTTCTGCTGGGACAGGGATTGTCAGTGAAAGGCAAGACCTGAGCTGTCCTGACTTCATTTGGACAACTTGAATCTGGGGCACAATCTTTCACAATTACTAAGCATTTTCTACTCACACTGAAATCAGTGGCAGGACTTCCTTGGTCTGCAGCAGTCGTGGAGCTGTTCAAAAATAATTGTGTTTTCCGGGATATTTCCAAACAGTGGGAATCAATTTTCAGTTATTTTAGGCTTGGTTTTCTCACAGTTTTGCACAGATTAAACTTTTCCACCTTTGAAAAACTCCAAGCATTCAGATTTTGTGCCTGCATACATCCGTTTCATGTACTCATGTTGTCCCTTGCTACACAGACAGTGACATGTAGAGAAGCTGTAACGACAGTCTGGTTCCACACGTTCAGATATTCTTGCTTCAGACAACATGTATCTCTGATATCACATCTGGGACTTGATATGAATTATCTTTTTTGCAATTTAACAACCTCCATTATGTTAAATCAATGTGAATACAATAGAGATCCTTAGAAATGTCTGTGTTTATTCCTGCATAAAATTAGTCATGTACCCTAACAAAGCTCCAGCAAAGGCCGTTTCCACAGTTCAGGGAGGATGGTGACTTTGCACCTGCCTGAAAATTTAGGCTGTATTGATCCTGTGTTTAAATTGCAGTTGTTGTACACATTCAAACTGTGACATCACTTTGCATGGCCAAAAAACCCTGTCATCAGTTCCGTTTTGGCTAGAATTTAGATGCAGAGTTTAAGGTTGGCCAAGAGTCTCCTAGGAGAAGGGTTTCAGCGTCTGTTTAATACGGAGCACATGCTTCTGTTCTTTGCTGAACAGGGCTGGATTTAAACACAGAGTTAAATTCTTTGCTGAATTGGTGAGGCTGACGGCAGCTAGATAGGGCTAGTTGTGGACCTAAGGGAGAAAGAAGTGCACAACTTTCTTTTTTAAATCCTCTGAACTGCTTGAGAGCCATTTCTACAGATTACTTTTCTCCCATTTATCCTGCAGGAGTGCTTACGGCACAATGACTTAAACCACAAAGTACCCCCAGTTCATACACTCCAGCCATAAACTGGTAGTTTCCATCCTGCCTTTGCAATCCTTTTATTGCCTATTCTGTCTTTGAAAAGAAATAAACAATCCTTTTTGTTTTTCAGAGAAGTGAGATATCCATTTAATCTACATGCATAAGAGCTGTTGGTAGACAGGGAACATCTGTTCTTCACAAGAGGGATCATCATGTCTGTGTGTGTGTGTGTGTGTGTGTTGCGATTTGCAAGCAGCCCCATTGCATTATGCTCCCCGGGGTTGGCTGGAGCACCTCTGGGACCGGCTGTAGGGCAAGCCCACTACTGAGGTATTTCCACAGGAAATATTGACAGCACCTGTAATTCAGAGCCAACAGGGTTAGCAGTCTCCTCAGCTGTGGCTGGATATTGCACACCTTCCCACGTCCTTTTCCTCTGCCCCATCTCCTTCTTCAGTTTAGCCCCTGATCTGACTCAGGTAGACAAGGTGGCCTGGGGTCCTTCTTAGGACTTTCACTGCCTCCCAGGAATTGCAAAGAGGAGCAGTACTGCAGTTCCAGTCCCAATGCAATCCACCTACAAATTTGCCATTTCTCCAGCTGACTGCATGATGAAACAATGCATGATATTATGGTCTGTGCATGAAAGACTGCTGTGTGTCAGAAAGGCTCAACCCTGATTTGACACATGAGAAAGCGATTAGGGAGACAAGAGAAGCCAAATGTGTCAAGAAGAAAGATGAAAAGCTATGGGACCTGGCTAATTCCAAAGGGAACACCACTTACATTATTACTTGATGCCAGCAGTTATAAAAATAGCAACTATGCTCCTTAGCCCACAGTGATTCCCTCAAATTGGCTGAGAACAGCCACGCCACTAGCAGAAAAATTGTTGCATGTATCTGGAATAAAAACCCTGCAAGGAGTGCAAACAATATCATGAATAGCTTGCTACTCACCCACGTGCATGTCCCAGGGGACAGCAGCATGGATGTGAGCTAGTCATGTTGATAAGGGTGAGACTGCCTTGCTGGGACAATATTCTGGCAAAGAGAAAAAGATCCAAGCCATTGACTGCACAAGACCACAGTTGGCTTCAAGGCTGATGTGGAAGCTGATGTAACATCATCTCAGAGAAGTGATAAAGGTTTGCCATGGCTCATCTGCTCCCCACTGGGAAGAAACTGTTGTCAGTGAGAAACGACCAAGGAAAATGTTTGAATGCTGAGCACACAACTGCAGAATGAGGTGACACCTATGTAGGAACAGATTTATATAGTCAAGGATCCTGGATTCCCATCACTGAGCTGTCAGGCAAGCAAAGACCAATGCCAAGAATAGAGGATAACTGAGATCTGTGTCCAAGCTATGAAGTTGAATCCAATCCAAGATGCCCTAGGGCTGTTTAGCTAACTAGGAAAACTTAAACAATCCCCCACAGTCAGTCTCAATCTTCTGCACTCATAATACCTCAACATTTCCTCTTGCCACGATAAAGGCTGTCAAGAAACAAATCCACAATATCTGCAAGGAAGTTTTTGAGCCAGTCAGTAATCATTTGTATCCATGCCTTCAAACTCAGCAAGAATGTGGGGTGGGAATATGCCATTATATGCACATTCCAGCTGCAAAATATTAAAATCTTCTAAAAATGTCATGACCTAACTCATGATTTTGGCAGCTACCACTCTCTCAGGGATCATCCACTTATGTCAGATTCCTTACTTCATTTAAGAGACATGTTTTCAAACAACTGTCACATACAATTTCCTCTGCACCTGAAAATTTTCTTCCAAGGATAAGCCAACTGCAGAAGCCTAGTGGGGTGGAACACCAACCCCATGTGTACCTCTACTGCAGTCATCTGCAAGAGCAGGACACGTCCTAGAGAGTTCCTATGGCAGCAGCTGTGAGGAGAGCAGGACTGAGACCGTTCATAGAACTGGATATTGTCTTAAATTTTAACATGCTTAGGGGCACTTTTATCCAGTGCTGGCTGGCTTCTGATAATGCCTGAGCTAGTGTGTATCATTTTTAATAAAAAGAATGGAAATCTGAAGAGCAAAAACAGGGCAGGACTGGGAAAACCATGGTCAAGTGAAGTGAACATGCCCAATGTATAAACCTTTTTTGTCCTCCTGAATACTAAAGGATGCTAGTCTAAGATGGGCCACTGGGGTGATTCATCATAAATCACCCACACACACAGTTTCACTTGCAGGTGTCTAGCTGCTTCCTGGGTGTTATGTCTATCAAAACCCCCTTGGGTGGGCTAAGACAATCAACTGTAAACCCCAAAATGAGAAAGATGCTTCTCAAGTAAATTGAGAAAAATTTTCTTCCAAAACAAACAAAAAACAAACAAAACCAAAAAAAGCCACCAAAAACCTTCTTACATATGCACAAGCAGCCTTGTTTGTGCTAACAAGTCCAGCTTAATGCACGTCCCTGTCAAAAGTGATGTATATATTAGCACTATCACATGTAGCAATTAGAAACCCCCGACATCCTGTTCTTTCTGCTCCTTCCCTCTCTCCAGTATTCAAAAGACTTCAGCTCCTAAAAACACTCACCCTCATATCCCATTCTCTTTCATGTCAGCATCAGCCAAGTTGCCCTCTTCCTTACCTTCTTTAAGTGTTCAAAGATAATTTTAAAGAACACCTCATTTAGCTTTCATTTTACTGAGATTCAGCCTGCCCATAAATCAGAGCTGAAGGGGAACTGGAAAGGGTCTCAGCTAATCAAAGCTCAAATCTCTAAAATGTTTAAATATAAATCAAAATAGTTGAAGGCTCTCCAAAGCTTCAATTTTCTTTGAAAGCCTTAGTTCTTATTTTTTCTGTGCTTAGCTCTCAATTTCATCCTCATCCCTTGAAGGTATTTTTCTAAGTATTTTTTAGTCGTTTTCTCCAAGACATTGAGTTGCCTGGTTGAAGAATTATATTAAATTTTGACCTGTGAGTGAGTTACTATTTCTCCCAAGTAGGAGTGCTTTGTCCAAATTAAGGTTTTAGGGTTCAGCTCCCAAATTGAAGTTTACTAATGACTTTAAGGCTAAAAATGTTCCTAGAATCTATTGAAAACATGACTTTGATCATCCATTCCACATTGCAGTCAGTACTACATGCTCCATATGTCAGAAATGATAAAATGTTCTTGCCTCCTTCTTTTGCTTCAGAAGTCTGCAAGTCTGCTAAATTAATCTGCTTACCTGTCTTTACCACATCTTATAGTTCTGGAATGCAATATGGGTTAGGAAAGTTAAGAATATAAGCTTATTTCTCTCTCTTCCTCCCTCCCCTCCTTCCTGTGTTAAAGTTATTGCAAGAAAGGAAAAAATTACACATTGTAAAAGATATTTTTATCCTTGGGTTTAATCATTCAAGCATGTGAGTTTACCTAAAGAGTTCTCGTTGAAAGGCCAATCTTTTCATTCTTCCCAATATGTGGAGTATCGGCATGTCTTATCGGTGCATTTCATTTTGCTAAAAACAACCCAGTCTTTCAGAAACCTCCCCTGTAAGAACTAAAAGTGGGAAATATGCAGTGTATGAATATTCAGGCATTTGTCTGGGTGCGTGGTGTACATGCATAAGCATCGATGCATGAAAGAGTTGCTGTGCAAAAATACACCAGTTATCTACGTACACATGGTTTGTATTTGATGTATTTACAGCAGGTACACAAGGTTATGCAAATCAGGATTTAAGAATATGCCTTGTAGCATACCAGAAGGAAGCCTGCCCTGTCTAAGATGGCTATTTCAGGGGATACTCTGCTCTGGAATGGCTCTTCAGTGAGTGGGGTGACCTTTTCAGATCTCCCCTCAGATGCCTGAGTTAGGATAGATGAACCTCAATATAAACATTGACGTATGTGCAAAGGTTGGTAGACCGTTGGGCAAAATTTTCCATGTAATATGCACTTCTGCTTACTTTCACTGTGAAACAAATTTCTCTAGAGTTAAACAGAATTTTGAAACTGGATCAGTTTCAATTGCCTCACACAACAAGAAATTTCTTTGTCAAATGTTTTCATCATTCAGAAAGCACACTTTCTACCAACAAAACATTTGACAATTCTTTAGCTGCATGCAAGTAAGGCTCTCTGCAAATTCTGATTTGCCCCTATATAAAATAAGTAAGCAGAACAGCTAGTTCAGAAATCCGGGACAGTATCAAACTCAATAGGTCAGTGTTCCCTGGAAGGAACAACTCTCATATAGGTAGAAAAAGGGAAAGGGAAAAGGAAAAGGAAAGGGAAAGGGAAATGAAAGGTAGAGAGGGAGAGGGAAGAAGAGATCCTTCATTCACATATTTCTACATATAATAGAATAAAAATTCCACGATCCTTTAGGCTGACTGACAATCAACTTTACCCTTAGAAGATATTCATTACAAAGATATCTTACTATATTTTGCCTGACCTCATGGGTAGCTCTCACTTTTCTCTTTCTGGAGGAAGCAAGTTGGAAAAGGTATCATTTCTTGGTGGCTGTCTTCCTTCTATTTGGGAACAACCTCCAGAAAATAATGAAAACATTGCTTCCTATCAAATGAAATGTTCTGCTTCACATTCTCTTGTCTTTCACACTATTATCATCCCACACAAAACTGTGGAAAATCAAAAAAAGAGAAACATCAAATAAATTAATATCGACTTTTTTGGATCTTGCTTTCATTCCCTTCTGAAACAAAATCTCACTAATATTAACCAACTTTTGCCAAGTGTTAGCACTTGGACAAAGCCACTTCCACAGGTGAGAAATCATTCAGCTAAACTTTTCTGAATATACTGAAATGCAAAGGACCAAGAAAATGCATTTTTTAAACAGTTCTAACCCAAAGTCTGGCACAATGCATGTACACACATAGTGTGTGCGTAAGCAAAAAACTGTTACTTCAAAATACAGAATAAAACAGTTGTCTGCATTCATAAGAACCAGGTACACAGAAAAGTAATATAAGGTAAAGAACAATATTGCCAAAAAAAAAGGAGGAGTTTAAAGTCTCCAAGACTGTATTTAGTCTGGGAATGAGGAGAGCATTCCTATGCACAAGAGAAATTAGGTCCTAGGATGCCCATCAGGGCAGAAGGGCAGAGCGGGGAGAAACCCAAGCTACTTTTGACATGATACTCAGCGAGCTTCTGAGCAGTGATGTGGCTTGGGACCTGCTGTAGTGGGAAACTGGGCTTAGTGACTCAGTTTCTCCTCCTCTGGGTTTCCACAGGACTGCAGAAAACCGTGCTCATCCCACACAGAACCTCCAGAGTGCCATTTGAAATCTCTTTGGAAAACTGAGTGCTGAAGGAAAGGCAGCAAAAATTGGGTCCTTTCCTTCAGTAAGGAAATATCATTTCCTTTCTTTCATGTTGTAAGCCTGCCTGACAGCTGGCCATATCGCAGGTGTCACTTGCCAAGGTGCAAATGAATGACTATATAAATATTGCTAATCAATGGCTGTTTTAAAACCGCCATTTTCTCAGGACTTCCTAGAACCTAGGTAAACCACAAATCAGGCATGGAGCTGCTGACAGACAGACAATACAGACCACTGTATCGCTCTTTACACAAGGACCTGTGGCATGGGAATATTAATTTTTAATGAAAAATGTTATTCTTTATGGTCAGCTTTTTCAGCAGAATCATTTATAAAGACTGACGTCAACCAGATACACTGTACATTGCTAACAATTGATGTTAGAGCAGAGAGGGAGGGGAGGGGGAGATCTAGTATTTACAAGTGGTATGGTTTTTAAAACACCACTACTTAGAATCAAGTGCAATTACAGTGCATTTAAATGAGTATTAAAGTATTTGTATTGCCAGTTTGCAAATTCAGCATCTTGAGAAGCCCAAACGGATTTACATGTAATTATTGTCATTAACTCAAAGGAGTAAATGCTCAGCAGAGAGACTGTTTTAAAAAAAGCAAGTGCGTAAATGTATCATTAAATGGCACCTTCGTGCTTAATTCCTCATGTGATCTTCTAAAATATACGCCTCCTAACTGCTGAGTACCTTGGTGACATAGCCCAAGCTTCCTGTCTGCATAGCATTAGCATCAGGGAAGCTATATTTGGGGTCTTCAGAGAAGTTTCTCTTAGGAAGGTGACATTGAGAAATTTTCTTTCCCTGCAGCCCTATTTATCTGATTTTCTTGCTAACAGATCCGTGCCTGCCTTTTTCTACAAGCACTACGCACAGAAATCATTCCCGCATGTTCTTACTCTCACAACTGCCACAAGTTTCCTTAACTGTTAGTCCCTTCCACTAGAAATCACAGGTACTCTGTGTTCCACACCAAACCTCTATCAAAATTGCCCATAGCTCTCCCGTTCTCGCTAGGTTTTAATATGCTGTGGAAGAGATGAGTTTTAGCAGCTGGTCACTAGCAGAGATTAGAAATAGCTGGTAGTCCTAGACTGAGAAATGAAGAATATTGAAAAAAACCTCATTTCTGCCACGCCACCTCCAAGGTTCTGCAGTAAGGTGGGTAGTGCTCCAGAGATGCTGTCCTGCTCAGCAGCACCAAGGAAGAGTTTCTGGGTTTGACTCCATCAGCATGTGGCCTCAGAAAGCTCTCCGACCCTCCATTTTCCCATGCGAAAATGGGGATAAGAGTACTTATTTTTGCAAAATGTTCTCATCATCCTTCAGTGAAAGATGATACGAAATTTCAAATCACTGATCAATTGCAACAGTACCATAGTGGTGCCTCATAACAGAAAACCTTCAATCTACCCCTTAAAAATTGGCAGCACAGGACTGTGAATGGCGCAGGGCTGTCCTTGCAGCTAGCTGGATTCTGGAACAAGGTGGACTTCAGATAAATTGGTAGGAAGAAGGGACAGCGGGGGGGAGGAGTTCAGCATTGGCAGAAACAAGACGAAAAGAGCAGAAGAAGTGGTAAAAAAAAAAAATCCATTATCCTAGCTTTATTGAGGATACAATTTTAGGCTGGAAAGTCTGTCAGGAATCTTGTCTCTGCATAACAAACCTGTCTCAAGGTGGACATTGAATAGTAAACAACAAGCAATATGACATTCAGCTCCTTTTTAGAGATTGCAAACATTCGCCCAAGATAAAATTAATTATTTATTCTGCCCAACTAATAATTACTTCAGCCAATATTCTCAGCAAGAAACTGCTTTCACCGAGCCGTCTTAGATGCCTTCATTCATATGCTCAGTACTTGCCCCGTTGCCACACGAGGAATATTTTCTCCCACGATTGCCACAAGCAGGTCTTTGTTCCACCCGGATGCAATACACACTCTCAAACTGATGACCTCAATTTCAACCGCTGCAAGAGCAGCTCCAAACTCAGAAATGTCAGTGTGTCGAGTAGGGCTTTGCTTTATAAACATTCCTTTGTTAATGAAATTGGAAAAGTTCAGAGAAGGAATTTTCCATGAGTAATCATTCCTCACATAAACACTACTTAAAAGTCCCTTTCCCCAAATTCGCTTTGACAGCTGCTTGGGAAATAATAACAATAATAAAAAATCTTAGTCTTATTGTTATATCAACAGAATGAACATCTGCAGGTTCAAGCACTGGAACCCAAATTTCTGGGTCTTCATCCAACATGATGCTCCCTGTTACTTTGTGGCTGGAGTACACCACCCAGTTAGGGGACAAGACTCAGGCTAATGGTCCGCTTCTGGAGACCACTGCTTTCAGAGGACACCAAGGACATTCTGATTCCATCAGCAAAAGGGAAACAGACAGAATTTGTGGCATCTCTGTATTTCCCAGATCTTAAGTCTTTTTCTTTCCTCGCTGCTGTCCACAATCTGATTCCACCTACTGCCTCTTATCTTAGAAGGGGGAAGGAGGCTGGATCTTCGTTATATGTTTCTACGGCACCCTGTGGAATGGTGATGTGATCTCCAGGGATTTCTGAAGTACAGATAATGAATCTGACAGACTACACTACGGAGGGACTGTCAATCAACAGCGAGCTATTCACATCCCCTCTGTCAGGCTCCCATCGCTCCACCGCGAGCTGTTGCCAGGGTTTCGGCAGAGGAGTGGAAACAGCCCAGGGCCAGGTGGTGCAGCCCAGGCCAGCGCTTGGCACAGGCAAAGGAGGCAGTCGCCTGGGGCAGGTTATTGATGCAAGGGGGCCGGAGGAGAATGAAAGACAGGGACAAAAAATAGATATGGCCCTGCAGCATTTGCACCTTGTAAAGTTTCAGTATAAGGTGGCAACCCCAAGCTGCAGTTCCTGCCTGCATCTCCCACACTTCCCAGACCTATTCCATCCCCAACTGATCCCCAGCTCTCCTGCCCTCCCTTTCTCCATCCCCTGAAAACAGTGGCCTGGGACAAACATTCACACAGCTTTGGTCTTTGGAGGAGCTTAGGGATTGATGGAGGTGATCCTCTAATTTTAGGCTCATAGCCTGAAGACCATTGAGGATGTACAGTGAGGCACCAGAGCTGTGCATACCTACAGGTCTCCCTGCTGCCGTGAGCTGTCCTGCTAATTGCTGTGTAAAATCAATCATGAACCAAAGAACACAGGATGTGTGAAAAAAATAAGTTAATGAGAGGTGGGTGCGATGCTGTAGCTTTTTGAGATAACATAGTACATGTAAAACATACTACAGAATGGAGAGAAAATCAAATCAAAATATGTAAGTTTAAGGAATAACATAGGGGAGAAGCAAGTGTTGATGAATGATAATGTCCTACTGGTCAGTGCAAGGTTTTCCGCTGATTCAGAATTCATGTGCACAGACACCATGAGAAACAGTGGGTGAAAAAGGCTGAGAAATAACACTGTGCACCGCTGTCCACATCAGAAAACCAGTGTGCTGTTTGAACTAGGTAGGGTCACGCTGGATATTGAAGAATTGAGGATTATGCAAAAAGCCAAAGTTTGTTTCCCTGAGCTACAGTCGTAACACAAAGGCTTTCCAAGAGGTAAATGTGCCTATCGTGAGGAGTGACCTTTAAGGCTGCAGTTACATCCCCCCACTAAAAATAAGGCTAAAGTGATGGAGTACTGTTAGCACTGCCTTGTGCTGGCTCCTTTGATTTCAGCACTATAAATATTTCCTGTCACTGGTACAAACCACAACAAGAACTGGGTTAACTCCCTGTGAAAATCAAAAGAGCAGAAATAATGAGGAGTAAAGTTGGGCTTTGCAGTACACCAAGGGCACATGGAGACTGAGGTCCTGTTTCTAGGAAGAACGACCTGTTTAAGATCACAACAGCAGTGTTACCATCAATTCTGAGTCTTGAATTAGTGTAGAAAAGAAAAAAGGAGAAAAACTAATCTCACCAGGCTTTGACTAGATTTTGTCTTGGGCTGATATATTCAAAGCCCTCCGCCAGTATTCCAGATAAGAAAGAGGACCTGTGAGTGTGGAAAAGAGCTTACATCACTAGTATTTATTTCTTTCTTTACTGTAAAGAAAACTTATTTTTTAAGACCTTAATTTTTATTTATATTTTGGCAATATATGTTGTGTCTAGGCTGAAGGACTGTCAGATGAGAGACAGTCTGCTAAAGTGAGGAAGAGTAAGGTAAGAAAAAGCAGACTGACTGAAAGGGGAACATTTGTTAACCGTTTATTGAACATCACTGCTTAAACATTAGTCTTCACAAAACCTGTGTTAAAATTTAAATATTAGCACTTTAATTGATTCTCATGGTCTTTGTGAAACAGCTCAGAGATTCTTCAGTAAAAGTCTCAGGAAAAACAAGCAGCAAAGTACTAGAAGCGAAAATGTAAAAAACCTTTCAGTGAGGTATTTTTCATCAAAATGAAGCACAACAAGAATTTAGAAAACTTGTAAGAGGAAGGGGGACAATTGTTGAAAATCCTTGGCAGGCTGCCTTTAAACTCTCCTTCCCCTATAGGTCATAAATCGTGCAGAGGAGAGAAGCCAAGTTGTATCTCTTTATAAGATAGAAAAGAGTGTAAAGATTTCCATAAATAGCTATTTTCTGTATTAAAATCTGCCTGCAGAGAATATTTCTATCCTGGTTTCCAAAGAAAACAAGGATTTACACAATCCAAGTTGTTTGTGTATCAACTCATCTCTTTCTGTCCCCCTGACAACTTTTGAACCTGTTTCAACAAAATTTGTCAGAATTATACAGGTTTCATGAAAATTTACAGCCTGGAGGAAGACAGGGACTTGATTAGTTGCACCAGCCAGAATAAGACAGGCTCCAGTTACCCTCTATCAGACACGGGAGAATCTGTATTGGGGAGAGACGTTATTCATATCACAACTATGGGAAAAGCTTAAGTCGGCGCTATTGTTTGATGAGAAAGTTTAAGCCCGAGACACACATCCACAAGAAACATTCATTAATTCTGCTGCTCATGGAACAACTAGTTCCCATTAGTGCCTTTTGTTGAAGGTATTAGCAAGGATGCCACTTCTTCCATTAACACTGTAGTCTGAAGTGCTCATCAACTGATGACACTGTCAAGAGCAAAACAAGCCTTTTAGGGACTTTTTAGGCTGGTGGCTCTTCTGGACCATGTGTGCAAACAAACTCCTTACGCAAGCATTTTTCTGTTTCGTTGTGTTGAAATACAAGTGGTGAGTGTGTGGGTCAGCTACAACTCAGAGCTCCTCTGAGTGCGGCCTGGGTGCCTTGTAGGAGCACGGGGAGAGCCATCAAGGTCTCTGGCTTTGTGTTGACTCTGAAAGATCTTGTACAAGCCAGCAGAAAGGGCCTACTTTCTGTTCACCACCTGGGGACAGACCCACACACCATCAGTGCCCAGAGTGATTCCAGTGACTGGGTCATTTACACCATGGATCCTTGGGGCTAATCACAGCTCTTTTACACCTAGATGAGGTGTTGGTATGTTGCCATATACATATGTCATCTTATACTTATTAATCACTCTTGTTCTATGGCCCTCCGGGATTTTAAGCTCCCATATCTCCTTGTTTTAGGAAGACGTGACCAGGAGCCATATCCATTTCTGAGCACACTGCAGGGTGAAGTAGACACTCTCTACTCTGCAATTGCAAGAGGACAAGCTCATTCCACATTCCCCCAAGTGAATTCAGGCTCCCTGAATGTGTGCATGCACTCCTTTCTGTCCATGAAAGTCTCTCATCTGAGTATGCTGGTTACCACTCTCCAAGGCCAGACACTTTCATTCAGTCTGGAAACTCACCTACTTTGCAGAGAAGGCATGGTTTCTTGCTAGCTGCCTTTCAAAGTAGTTGCTCAATTGCACAGGGGAAGCACAACCAACCACACGGATGTGTTGGAGGAGACCCTGGCAGCACACCAGATAGGAGATCCTCACCGTGTCTTTGCAGCACTGCGCACACAACCAGGCTATAGTAAGCCACTCAGTCCACCCTATTCTTCAGACACTCCCAGGCGTTGCTTCCAGGATGTTGTAAGGAGCAATTGCTTCTCCAAATGACAACCTATTTAGTTCATTGTAGGATACAAGTGAAGGTGGGGTGGTATAAGATCTAGAACTAAAAAGCCGCCCAGGGCAACAGTGGTGGCTTAGCTGTCACCACATCCTCGCTGCAATTGCTACTTGGAGTAACCAGGGTTGTGCATATTCATAGATTAAACTGCCGGTGGTGGTATAGCTCCTGCCTGGTTAACATGGTTTAATCTCTAAAATGTTAAACAGGCCATGGCCATCAAGGTTATTCCCTTCACTACTGACCCCGTGAATGGTCTAAACCACAGCCTTTCAGGAGAAAGGGCTTCACCTCGTACAGTGAGTCCCTGAGGGGGTCTATATGGCCCCAGATATCCCAGTTCGTGGGTAATAATGGTCACACTTGGGTTGAGGATATTGTAGGGAGAGGCAATGCCTAATGAAGTGTGGTTTTGATTAGGGAATCTGGGTGCTAATGTGAATATGGATAGTATAATATTGTAGCCCACCCCCCTCCCTTTCTTTCAATTAACAAAATATCAGAAGTCACAAACTGTAAGCATTGGTTGATTTTGAGCCAGCTGCTATGAGCTAAAAATCATGTAAAAATGTCTTATAATTTGGAAATACATTTAATTTGCCCTTACATGCTGGCAGCCATGGAAATTTTGCTCAGATCTTCCAAGGTGATTCATTTTCTGGCTTCTAGAAAACATGGTTAATGCCAGGTGCCAAAAATTTCTTCAACAAATTTTGAGCTAGGATGAAAGTTCCAGTCCCAGTAGTAACTTTAATAATTGTTCATGCTACTGCATTTCTATTTTGGGTCTTTCTATAAACCCCTCACAAGAAATAGAGCCTTTGGTAGATATCTTCAGCAGGTTTTCAAACTCTTAGGGGAAATGTTAACAATGCAGTTTTAATTTTGAAAGTCATCTTGGGACTCAAACTTCACAGTTGTTGAAGATGTCCTGCTTTTTCCTATTCATTTATTCCAACATAGCAGCACAGAGGCAATGCTAACAAGGTTTTTAATGTCTTTTTAACAATTCTTAATTGCCCTTTCTTAAAACAATCTGACCAAAGGTCTTGGGTTTTTTTTAATACGGTAGCTATGTTCCTCCTGAAACCAATTCGCAAACTGGAAGTCCAAACATGGAGGGACATAAAAATGTCCTGTGTCTTTTGTATCACTGGTGGGTCTGAAGTGCAAAATCCACTAACTCTGGCCATAAAGCAGAGACAACCAAGAGAGGTGAATTCTGGTCTGCACATGAATGCAGACTCACTCCCTCTGGAGAGAGGAGCAGCTTTGCCATCTTACTTCCCAGTAAGCACGAGAGCACTGCAGAGCTCTGTGGCTCTCTTTACGGATTCCATGCCATGTGCACTTGGCTTATTAATTAAAACATATTCTTTACTGTTTTCAATACATTAAATTGAATGCATCTAATGAATATCCAGCTGCACTTTTCCTTCTTTATACATAATAATTTAGAATCATAAATTGTGCTTGTTCCAACCCAGGAACATTTTGCCCATTATATGGCTGCTGGTGATAATGTATCAGACAGCAATAATGATGCTTGATTTTCATAAGCTGTACTAAATGGGAAGTGCTCAGAGCTACATGTTTTGATTAGCAGACTAAGCAAACCATGACATGAGGATCCTTATTTATAAGGAATGTAAGGCTTCTTTCACAAAGTGATTTATTTAGCCAGAGGGACAGTTTAAGTGTACCCGACCTGCCCTAACCGAGATCTAGATCATCTCAAGGTGGACACCTCTGATGCACAAAGCACTTGAATGATTGTCTAGTCTAAGCTAGATATGCAAAACTGTATGTTAAAATTCATTCTGTAGGTGATTTACCAGTAAAAGTAGAGTATTTTTTAATGCTGTACGTGTAGAAGTTGAATCAAATGTAGAATATACTGTGGAGAGGCCTCTAGACAGAGGAAAGATATTTTATCCCAGATTAAAATTTCTGTGTCTTCCATTCCTTTTCAAACACTCCTTCATCTTTCTCCGCAGCAGGCGTGTGTCCTTCATGCCCTCCCTTCTCCCTACAGCTACACTGGAAAAAGCAAACAAACCCACATATACATTCACTTGTGTGCTCTGCATTGTTCCTTCAGCTCCACCTATTGACATCCTAAAAAATGAGTGTTTTGGGGCAGCAAGCCTCTTCCATCTGCACATTGCTCAGCCTTGTACATGCACACAGGTGACCCATTGCCCTGACAAGGCTGTAGTTTAGCAGGTTGAGGCACATGACTAATCTCTGTGGGTTCAGGACAATTGATCAGACAAAGCTACCACATTTAAACAGAAAACCTTCTTCAGATTGTGGCAGAAACTCGTGCTTTAGCTAAGAAAAGTTGAATACAAGCCAAACCAATGGAAGAACGATCATGATTACCATAATTACCTTCATTACCACATGTTTTGGTTTCAAGTCTGACACCAAGCCTACTAAGTTGGTGGAGGTAGTCAGGATAAACTATAGAGAAGTGAAGAAATGAAGATATAAGAGCAAGTAGACCATTATTCACATGGTTGGTGCACAGTACTCCTCATTTAGCAGACCAGCTCAGTGAATGAAAAATTCAAGGAAAACCTGACACAGTAAGCCATGAAAGAAGGATGGTAAAGAGCAAGCTAGCAAAGCCAGGAAGTCTGGGAGATAAGCAATGGTCTCAATTTGTTTCTCTCTCCTGCTGTTCGGGGTTATATTTTCCCCTCTCTTAATTGTGAAAGGCCTTTGTGGGCCAAGGGACACCAATCAGAAATCAGTAAAATGTCAAATTGTGAAGCTCTTTTTTGTCACCCTTGCAAAGCTCTAAGTGGAGAGTGTACATGGGAAAGGGCAAAGCTAGATAGTGGGGGAGCTGCTGGCAAGCGTCTAATAACCTGCCACAAAGTCCTCTTCACCCAAGTCGCATGCAAAGTGCAGCCACACACCAGTGCTCTTTACCTGGGAAGAGTATGTTCACCACAACATAGCTGGTAGGTCCCACAGACCTTGTACAACTGGTACATACATGGATTGCCCTCTTGGGGGTCAGGATTTCTGGCTCTGGAAGAGCTGGACATGAAATGGGCAGAAGGTAGCTTCATGCAGGGTAGGGAGCACTGGGCCAGGCCACATGAAATCAACGCTCTCACTTGGCTCCAACTCACTACTAGCATTTGATCTCAGCTGAAAAAGCACTTTCTCACTTTATGTCTGTCCTACTGTCTTTCACATGTACCTTTTCTAAGCTCCCATTTAAGGAGATATGTTAGATAACCCCCTTCTTACCCGGACCTGCACTCACCCAAATAATTGATAGCAAATAAGGACAGAAGGGAGAGAGGTTCAACTTTCAGCAGTGCTACGTCGCACCAGTCCATGCTGGGGAAGACACCTATGGCTCAGTGGTCAGCCGGAGGTTGGGTGGCAGTGGGCACTTCAGAGGGTTGCTCTGAAACACTGTAAATTATTCATATTTTTAAATAACTTCTTGATCCCTGGTTGGAAGGAACCTGTGAATTCTTAAATATCATTATGAAATAAGGGCTCAGAAACTTTTCTCCAGTGATGTGTTTGGTTTAAGGCTGGTTTGGTAAGTGGCCCAAATTACTGGAGATAGCTCCGAGTGCTGGTTGCATTCAGAGATGCACTCACAGCTCTGCAGGTCTCCAGGCATTGTCTGAACCCTCCCAGCCTACAAATTGGTGTTGGCAGTCACAGACAAATGGGCATTTCCATCACTTCTGGTAGAAATATCTTGACAACAACCTCTCCATATCTTGGCACTTCTGGTTCCAGAAACTAGAGATGGAAGCAGAGGAAGAAAGTAAAGGTATTTTATTTCCATTACTTTAATGAACAGTTTGATTGGAGACATCCAACGCAGTCAGAGATTGAGCAACACATCCATCATGGGAACTGATGGGCAGCATTATAGCTCTTATCTTCTCTCCTATGTAGCTGAAGTTTATAAAGTAAGTTGGAAAACCTTTCTAGAGATAGCCTGTCACCTGAAAGGTCACAGCCTTGCTTCTGTTCTGCAGTAAAGAGAGAAAGGAGGTGGACAAATTCATCTCCGCGTAACTCAGCTGGCCTGAGGAGATGTAGCACAGGGAATGAACCTGGCTTCCAGTTTGCTGTATCTGAGATATGTGATCTGATAGGACGTGATGCAGCTCAAGGCTTTGCCATAGTATAGACAAAAATTGCACAGAGGCATCCCAGGAATGAAGGGCAGAGCTGAGACAGAAAGTCTTGCAGGGAAAACCCTGGAGAACTGGATAAGCAGCTCCTCCTACTGCCACAAGAATGGACTGCTGTTCCTATGAGGGCTTGACATCTCCTGGGAGGAGGTACCACCCCAGACACCCCAGTGTCTCCCCAACAGCAATAGCAGCACGCAGAGAGTCTGGCAAAAGCTAAATAGACAGGGACCAACGTCACCCTGCCATCTGACCACTTACAGTCATGCCCACAGAGCATGCTGTTTCCAGCCATCTATTTGCTTTATACCTGGCCCTATAGTGCCTGCAGCTTGAAACCGTTATGCCTTTGCTCACCACTTCCCTGCTTTGAATCACGCTGTCAGCATGCAGCTGCAGGAGCCACATTTTATGTTAAGGCACTGCAGTCAATAAAGGAGACATGTCCACACCCTGGGCTCTTTGACAGAGACTTTTGCTCAACCTTGCAGTAGTTTTTTTGGATCTACCATAAAAGCGGTTCCAACCGAAAGGCTTGTTTGAGTGGGAGAAGACGCGGGAGATGCTCAGATTGCTGGAGGGAGCACAGGCTGAGGACACGTAACATCTTCGGTCCAGGGGAGGTAGCTCAGGAGAGAGCAGCGCTCCTGCACATTGCACTCAGAGTAAAAGACGTGGCTGCCTCTGCGTGGAAAGCCTGCCAAGGCAACACTCAGATACCAGATAAGGCTTGTCATTTTAAATAGGTACGGGGTGGGGTCCTGGGGCACTCTGCAAGGAAAAATCGTGCAGCCTACGCAGCTGGTTGAGGTCCAAAACCACACTGCCTCTTTACGCATGAGTCATGAGTCTGTGGACTTGTTCCATGGCCCCACACTATTTCTGTATCGTTTCACACACATTTAGGAAACCAGTGCATAATCCTTACAGATGTATATTCGCACTGTAAATTTACTGGCTGGTTCGTTACCGCCTCCTTCCACACACACACATATATATATCCATACACGGTCCATGCCAAGGCTGCAAAACCCATTCCCAAGCAGTGCCTAAAATTAACATACAGAATTTTATCCTCTACATTCAACTCTCTACAGCATGACAGACAACTGCCCCTTGGGTCAGGTACAACACAGGGGGACAGGAATCTGCTATCAGAAATATGTTCAAAACAACCAGTCATCTCACTAACCTCCAATCTTTATTATTCCCCTTCACCCACCATCTCCAACTTATTATCTGTTTACCACATTTTTGAACTATAAGAAAGAAAACAGAATAAAATCAAGAGCCTGCTTTACAGCTAGGAGGCCAAAATTGTTCAGCTCCCCAGTGGGAAAACTGTTTTTTTCTTTCTTCCTTTCTTTCTTTCTTTCTAATTTTAAACTTCACTTAAGGTTCAGTGATTGAACAAAAGCAGACAAAAAATATTGCAGTTATCTGACGGACAGAAGTGTAACACGAAGTCTGCTCATTATGGATAATATTTATGGCAGATCATAACATTAAATTACAACTCAGCCGCCTCAGCCAGAAATTTGTAACACCACACATGTGCTTCTAATTAAGGGCTTTTGAAGTTGCCCTGGATATTTATTTTCAAGGGATTTAGTGCACAGAACGATTAAAGTTTGCTCTTGTTAGGAGTCCTGCAATCTAAAAAAAAAAAAAAAAAAGATTGCAAATGGACCTCAAACTAATATATACATTCATTTTTGCCTGAGTGTATATGTTTGCATCTGTTTATATATATCTATAAAAAAATAAAAATGTGTGTGTTAACATAGATAAAATAATATATTAAAAAGAGGGAGACAAAGGGCCCTTTGTTTCAAATGTGGTCCGAGTCCAAAATTTGTGACCGTAATTTTGTTTATAGGAAATCCTTTATAATGCTAGTTTAGTGTTTCCATATGGAATTCTCATAGGACTCTTTTTTTTTTTCCCCCCTCCCTTTTTTATTTGGATAAGGCAAAAGAAAAGTGAATGTACATTCCAAAGATGCATAGTCATTCCGGATCAAATTCAATGGATTCTGGCAAGAGTTGAAAAACACAGATGCAGTGTTTTAGGTCTCCTGCTGTGCAGCCTCCAGCCGTGAGTGTCTGGTTGAAGCACTTTGTAAAATCATGAAAACCCTATTAAATTCATGAAATATGATATACTGCATTTTCGAGCTAACTTTCCATTGAACTGTCCGTGAAGATGGAATTTGGCTGGCTTGCTCATACAGCAAGTGTGCACACACACATGCTCACCCCCATGTGCGCACCAATAGGTACAACCAGGAGCTGCTGCAATCATTCAGAGGGGTCTTTTCCTTCTGCCTCTACAGCTGAAGCTTCCCCTCCAAACCAGCAGAGCCTGGATCAAAGCTCAGGAGTTCCCATCAAGCCTGCTCTACCTTTTGCACCACCCAGCTCACCCAATGACCTCTCCACAATTAAAGTGCTGAAGAGGTCCTAATGTTCAGGCAAATGGAAGCTAGCCTCCAGCACAGCTGCCCCTCGTCCAAGTTAAAACAAAATCCCTTGCTAGGAAACTACCCAACTGAAAGCAGTCTGATATTCTTACTTCATTTCCTATTGGGTTTCACATAATAAAACCATCATATGTTTAAGCTTGGGTTTCTTTTCTCCTTTCCTAAATGAAACAGTGAGAGCAGTCCCCTGAGGAGAATAGACTTGCTGTTAAAATTGTCCCTGAGACACAGGCAATTGCAGTCCCTTGCATGCCTGTCAGGGTGAGAGAAGTATATATTTTAGTAAAACTAGTCTGCCCTTGCTTATTTATGTCTAGGCACCCACTTGGTTGAAAGTTGCAATAAGTTTAATAAAATGTGGAGGTACATGAGCTCACTGCACGACTGCGTGAGGTTTTCTTTACCTCCGTGTAAGGCGGATGGAGCTCTCCCATAAAATATGTTGTACTTCCAATTGTGTCTTTTATTCAAGGATCTGTAGGTACTTTAGAAACACTGAAATTCATAAATGTTTGGGCCAGAAGGGACATTTCAGCATTCAGCCCATGCAATACAGCCTGTAAATTTCATCCTGTAGCTGCCGTATTGAGCATAGTAATGTTGACTTCCAGTTTTGAGATGAAGACTTCAAGAGAAGAGGAATCCACTCCTGTCCCTGGTAGTTTGCTCCAACATCTAATCAACCTTTCTGTTAAAAACATTAGCAGCAATAAATAACCCATAAGATTTAAGATAATATTGTTAAGAGGAGGGTTTAAGTTGTATATCTGTGATTAAGACTGTCCACAGGAGGCTTAACTCCGATCTTTTCCAGCAAAAATTATGATAATGCGCTTCCTTTCTTCTTTGTGATCTCTACTAAGTTCTGCTCCACCACATCCACAGGTAATGTTTAAGATTCTGTGTAGAACTGCATGGTCGTGATACTTAAATATGTCTTCATACTTCTGGTGCTATCTTTCCTGTTTCTGTTGTGTAAGTTTTCTGACAGAGAACGTTTGATGCTTATTAAGTGGGTGCACATCTTTTGATGAAGGTATTATTGCAAGCACTAAAGCCATTCAAAACTGGAAGCTGCTTTGCAAAAGAAATATCCAGAAGTTTGGCCATTCACTTAAAAATCCCAGATCCCTCTGGACTGGAAATAAAGGCTTAAATTTCAGGACAACTGTGCACGTTTGACACATTCACTGGCCTCAGATATGCCAAAACAGAGACAATAGGCTGTCTGCTGTTTCCCATTCAAAATAAGAAGGACAGAGGAATGCCTCAAGTCCCTTAAGTACTCACTTTTTTTGGTATAAATAAGAGTTTTGAACTTGAACTTGTTGCAACGTTGTTGTTTGTGTAAGGGTTAGATGTGAATTCTCTTAGGCTGTGATCAGATGAATTACCTTCTGGAGCCGCCTGAATATTTCCATTGACTAAGAAGCAAGTCAAATGTCTGTCACTTAGCCCTCCACGTCTTTTTAGACATTTATTGTGGGTGCAAATCCCATTTTTTCCTTAAGAAAACACATTGAAATGAAGATAATTGCTGAAGTGTTACTACAGCTGTGATTGTCTAAGAACATAAGCAAAAATAGAGATAGAAGAGATAAACCCTCCTTTTTTCCTGATTAGAGGTTACAGGGTGATATATTTCTGTATCATGTGCCGCCAGTGTCAAGGAGTCAGCTAAGTTACTTTACATGTCATTAAATGTTATTGATATCGTGATTCATACTACAATACTCTGTGGTCTTCCAATTTCCTTTAAAACACTGAATCATACATTCGCAGATGCTAAAGGAACATTAATTAATGAGGTTTATGTTAACAGACATCTTGAGAGGATTAACGTGCAAGAATTAGATAACTAAGTGCATGTCATTTAGGCTTAAAGTGCAACTCCTGCTGTGTTGTGTGAAAATTTTATGCAGAAAAGCACCTGTATTCTCCATAGTGCAACAAAATAATGGGGGACTTATTAAGCTTTACTAATTCAATATATAAAGTGGCAGCTACAGGAAGCATGTATTTAGTGCTCCCTGCATTTTGGCAAGGAAGGCTGTTCAAGGGGACAAACGAAAACAATCTGGGAATATTTTCCTGGATATCCAGTGAGCAAGCTGAGGGAAAAGAAAATCCGGGATGCCCTTGGCTTTGTCCTAACCTCCCCACTCCTACCCCAGCCCTTGCTGGTTACAGCCATCAACACAGGGTGCACAGTCCTTTTGACAGGGACACACTGTTGGCCACGTCCTTTGCAGGGCTACCTTTGTTGACAGTGCATGCATTTGGGTCCCTGTACTTCCAAAGCCTCCTGAGACAGGAGGAGACATGAACTAGAGGTAACGCCAGGTTCCTTAGAGTGCTCGTTACCACCTCTGACCAAAGTGTGACATCCTGCCAGCAGCTCAAGCACTCCCGAATTCCCCAACTGTGTGAGCTGTCTCAGATGAGAGTCTTATGAGCATGGATTTACAGATGGCTTCCAGACATGCCATCGAGGTGAGGAACACAATCCACAGACCTTGCAAAGGTCTCTAACTCTGTTGCTCTTTACTTGTACAATAAAATAAACAGAAAGCCCAGGTAAAAGAATGGCATTACACGCTTCTGTGCCCCAGCTCTCTCCCTGTTTCTGCATGGTTCGAACCTGGACCAAAGCCTTTTTGTGAAACCAGGATCCTATTTACCCCTGAAAAGATGATCTCTTGTTTCTTCTTCCCATCTCTGAAGTGGCTGGTAAGATATTTCCCATCTGTGGTCTCATCCTTTCTGTCCCATTGCCCTCTGGTCAGGTGCATCAGTTGATCACATATATCCTGCATTACCCCCGATCCAGAACATTTCTTCCCAAGAAAAGCCTATTCTTTGCTTGACTAATATTTCCAAGTAGGTAGAATATCATGAAGATTTAACAGGAGTTTACAGTCTTCCCTGTGCTGTTTTGTTTGGGTTTTCTTTAAGCTCAGAAATTTCAAAAATGAGGAAGAACAAACCACTCCTGCATTCAAAAGAGAGCTCAGGATTTGATACTACCTACAGTTAGTAACTTCAAACTAAAGTTACCAAACCACTTTTCTCAGTTGAACCCTTCATTTATTTCACATGGACCACTGGCCTGTCAACATGCCATCCTTCTTTTTGGTTCCCTGTCTAGCTTCACATAGCCACATATAGTAACTGACCTTAATATCCTTTGACTATAAACTCTTTGGAGAAGGAATGATATTTGGTTCTGCATTCGTGCAGTGTCATCCAGCGCATCTAGCTCCATGATCAACAGAAAAACTGCTACCACCACGCAAATAACACTACCCAGCAGATCGCTTATCATTAGGATTGGCATCAATAGCCAGTGGCTCCATAAATTCTTCCTTCCAATAACCACAACTATTCATTACTTCAAATCCCATTTAAGAGGGTTTTGGATCACAATCTCTCTTCTCCCTCTCCAACAACAATAGGACTGTTAAAAAGGAACACTATGCTCATTGCTTAAATGTAATGAAATGTTTTGTCCACCACACAAGGAGCGAGATCCTAAAGCCTTCCCTGCTTCCTCAGGCAAAACTCCAGCAAGACAATTCAAAACAACCACATCATTACTGGCATGCATTGGAGGGGTTCACTATGGAGTAGCAGGGATATGCATAGTTCAACTGATATTTCCTAAAAATCCTGTTTAGATAATTTCTAAGTGGAAATTTTAGTTTGTTGAAATACAGTTCCCTGTCCACTTGCTAATCCCAGTGACAAAAAAAAGAATCACTTTAAATTAATTTGAACGTCTGTCTTGCTTGTGGCATTCTATTTTTAGATATAGGATTTGGGTTAGATGTTCTACAGCAAGGTTGACTATAAGCTCTAGTGTTATTCATATTATTCTTATTATTCATATTGTGTTCCTCATGGAAGCCTTAATCATAATTCCCACTGGGATAGAAGTTGTACATACTGAGGTCAAAAAGATGGCCCTGCTCCAAAATAGTTTTGGTTTGAAACATGCAACAAAAGAAAAGGTTGACATAGACAAACAGATGGGAAAACATGAGCACAATGCAAGGCAATACTGAACTGGTCAGCTGAACAGGCAAGAGCTCAACGCACCAGAAGCCTGATCGTTACCAAATGCTACATTCTCACTGTTCAGACCACTGGGCTAATTTCATTCAGTTCACTTACTTCTAACAAGGCAATTAGTCTCTCCGCACCACCACCACCCCATTTTCCCAGGGAGCCTGGAGAAGACTGGCAGATAGAACAACAGAAAATAGGAAGGAACAGATTAACATCAAATTTGATGAAGCTGTGGAAGCGCCTTTCCGTGGAAACATCCAGGGAGAAACCTGGGTGGTTCTCAGATGCACAAGGATGGGTCCGTGTATGGGGTGATAAGATGGGTTGCCTGATGGCAACCCGGAGGTGAGCTTGATGACCCAGGACTAGCAGTGTATATATAGTGGAGTTTTTTTAGTTTTAGGCCCAAAGGAAAAATACATAGAGTTATGTTTCAGAACACCAAAATGATACGAAGAAAATAAAGGTTATTAAAAAATAGGATCTATACACACTAAAAAAATGGTTTTTATGGAGAACAAAGGCCTCATGTAGCTGAAAAGTACTATTTAATTTTATAAACAGTAATAATGTGTATTGCAGATATACAAGTTAAACTCCTCTTTCTGCAAATAGACACACTCTTTACTTGGTTCTTTGAAAGACTCACAGTAAGAAAAAGCTATCATATCCTTTTCCATCTCTCAGAAGGGTAATTTAACCTGTCCAGAGCTCTGTACTATTGCAGCCAGGCTACTTCTGACCCAGATATTTCTTGCCATACTACCCAAAGAGATTGCTCTTATGCTTAAAGAGAGAGCTTCAGGCAAGATAGAATCCGTCTGTTACCAGGGAGAAGAGGCCGACCCCCACCTCCCTACAGCCTCCTGTCAGGCAGTTGCAGAGGGTGATCAGGTCTCCCCTCAGTCTCCTCTTCTCCAGACTAAATAACCCCAGTTCCCTCAGCTGCTCCCCGTCAGCCTTGTGCTCCAGACTCCTCCCCAGCTTTGTGGCTCTCCTCTGGACAGGTTCCAGCAAGGCAACGTCTTTCTAATAGTGAGAGGCCCAACACTGAACACAGCATTCAAGGTGCGGCCTCACCAGCACCGAGTACAGGGGCACAGTCACTGCCCTGCTCCTGCTGACCACGCTATTCCTGATACAAGCCAGGATGCCATTGGCCTTCTTGGCTACCTGGGCACACTGCTGGCTCATATTCATCTGGCTGTCAACCAGATGGCATATGGTGAACATATTCTAAGATTATGCTGACTATACTTTCTGTTCAGAAGTTACTCTCTTACATATAACAATTACACTGCTTGCAAAGCACAAAAGATGGGTGTTGCTCCATGTTTAAAATGGAGCCTGCTCTAGTACCAAGACCAGGACAGAGGGAAGGAGTAGGACCGCCATGTTTCCTTGATGGCCATCCTTTCAAAGGGAACTCAGGCTTGAATGTCTCTTAAGGACACCTGAAAGTCACCTTTTCCCAAGTAACAAGTGATAGGGTAAGGGAAATGGCCTCAAGTTGCACCAGGGAAGGTTTAGATTGGACATCAGGAAAAATCTTCACTGAAAGGGTTGTCAGGCATTGGAACAGGCTGCCCAGGGAAGTGGTTGAGTCCCCATCCCTGGAGGGATTTAAAAGCCATGTAGTTGTGGTGCTTAGAGACATGGTTTAGTGGTGGACTTGGCAGTGTTAGGTTAATGGTTGGACTCGATGATCTTAGAGGTCTTTTCTGACCTAAACAATTCTATGATTCTATGATTCTGCTCGTGGAAGATCTCACACCTCCTGAAGCATTTAGCAGACTCCACAAATGGATCAAAATAACAGAACAAACATACCCATGGTCTCAGTCAACACTGGAATTCATGAAACTATAAAGCAAATTAATGTAGCCCAAAGTCACCTCTTGTGTGAAGAAGGGATCTGAAAATCTTACTATGCCAGTGGTTCAAAGCAGTAGAAATTTCAACCCAATATTAAGTTGCATTTCTCCATGAGCAAAGAGGAGCATCTAAGTGTGGAGGGACTGGAGGCAGATGAAGGAATAGCTAGTGTCTCTCCCTCATAGCTGACTCATTCCACATTCATGGTGGGCTGAGCTCCCACAGGGCTTGTACTCTGTTCCTCTCTTGTCCCGGCCCAACCCACTCTGGGTATAGTAGATACCCGAGATAGAATGGACTCTGCATAGCCACAAATGCTCATGTTTAGATTAATTACCTGCCTAGCTGTGACATTACAGCTCAGACAGAAGTTTGGGGCCTTTCCTACTCTGATTAACTCAAGCCCGATTCAGCTAGACATTGACTGGGCTTTCTCTGGCAATTGAAAAAAAGATAAATCCCTCCTTTAACTACAGTGCCACAGCTACTGAATCACGCAGTTGTTCACAAACACCTTTTCCTCATTCCGTCTCTATAGCCAGTGAATCTTGCTGTGGTTGGAGCAGTAATAAATACCCATAGCTGTTTGACCAGGCACAAAATTTCCCTAACTCTGGCATGGGTGACTGTGTTTGGACACATGCCAGCTGAGGCAGTGTTTTCATTTTCATGGCTGTGGCCCTCAGGTTGCCCAGTGACTCCGTTTTGTCCTCCCATTTTGTTTTCTCATCCCTTTGACTTGCTGGCTTTTATAAGCAGATTTCCCTTGTTCCATCACAGCACTTTCCACCCACAGGTCTCACAGCATGTTTGGGAACATGTATCAGTTGAAGTACACCATGATAATCACTGGCTGAAAATTGCATAGCCCCTGAAAAGTCTGTATGTGCTACAGTGACAAAAGCCCTCATCCAGAACCCACTGAAGTCAAGAGAAAGACTTACAATTTGCTTGAGCAGGGTTTGCATCTAGCTCATGAGGATTTGATTTCTAAGGCTGTTGATCTGTTGCCTTTCATGAGCACTAATTTTACTAACGTATTTTTTGAAGCAATTCAGCTATCGCTTGGATAATTTCAAATTTGCCAAGTCAGATGGATGTGCTGCACGCCATGGTCCATAAAAATGAAAGGTCAGCTATTAATTGGCTCCAGTTTGAGATTAGTGACCTTGGAACAGTCCGTTTCAGAGCCAAGACATTTAATTTATGGATAGATATATTTGGATCTATTTATTTCAAGAACAAAATTCTCTGGTTTGCAGCCATTGATTTTATAAAAGAGATAATAAAAACGTAATGAGGATGGAGATGCGAAAGTGGAAATGACACAGAGAAAGTAATAATCATTAAAATAAAAATATAAACAAGTCTATAATCCAAACCCTCAAGACATTTGCCATATGTAATGTAACTTTTATACCTCTTACTTCATAATGCATAACTTTCAAAGAAAATTAATTTAATTCTTTTGCTAACCTTACCCAACCCCAATCAAGTAATAGGTAACAAGAAAAATAATTAGATGCACACACAGTAAGCTTTCATTTAGTTCAAGTGGTGATTCAAGTATTTTGATAGCATAATAAAGACCTGAAACCCATCTTACCAATAACAACACTGAAATCCCAAAAACTGTTTTTTACGTGAGACTACTTGGATACTTAAACCCACTTAAGCTTCTACAACAGGCTTTTGTGGGACACTTACCTCTGCTGGCCTCTCTAAATTTCATCAGGTACTTTAGATTCAAAAATAAGCTATAAATATGAGAGCAATCTTGCAGAAAGGACAGAGCTTGTGGCCAAAGTATGCCACCAGAGCAATAGCTGGTAACAGTGGAGAGAAGGACCTCTGGGACCCAGCCTGTGGGGGCAGAGAGGAAAGGACTGACCCTCATCAGCCCACCCCAGGGAGAATCATAGAGTCACAGAATATTTTGGGTTGGAAGGGACCCCTAGAGATCATCCAGTCCAACCCCCCTGCAGGGAGCAGGGACACCTTTAACCAGATCAGGTTGCCCAGAGCCCCGTCCATCCTGGCCTTGAATGTTCCCAGGGATGGGGCCTCTACCACCTCTCTGGTCAACCCCTGCCAGGGTTTTACCCTCATTGTAAAGAATTTCTTCCTTATAGCCAGTTTAAATCTACCCCAGTTTAGTTTAAAACCACCACCTCTTGTCCTGTCACAGCTGGTCCTACTAAAAAGCTTGTCCCCCCCTTTCCTCTGGGCCCCCTTAAGCCCTGACCGGCCGCACTCAGCTCTGCCCGCAGCCTTCTCTTCTCCAGGCTGAACACCCCCAACTCTCCCAGCCTGGCCTCAGAGCAGAGGGGCTCCAGCCCTTGGATCATTTTAGTAGCCCTCCTCTGGCCCCGCTCCAACAGGTCCATGTCCTTCTTGTGCTGAGGGCTCCCGAGCTGGACGCAGGGCTCCAGGGGAGGTCTCCCCAGAGCAGAGTAGAGGGGCAGAATCACCTCCCTCACCCTGCTGGCCATGCTGCTGGGGATGCAGCCCAGGGTAGGGTTGGCCTTCTGGGCTGCCAGCGCACATTGCTGGCTCATGTCCAGCTTTTCATCCACCAGTCCCCCAAGTCCTTCTCAGCAGGGCTGCTCTCCATCCTTTCTTCCTCAGTCTGTATTGATACCAGGGGTTACCCCAACCCAGGTGCAGGACCTTGAACTTGGCCATGTTGAACCTCATGAGGTTCACACAGGCCCACCTCTCCAGCTTGTCTCAGTCTTTTTGGATGACGACCTATCCTTCTGGCATATGAATCACACCACTCAGCTTGGTGTCAACCTCAAACTTGCTGAGGGTGCACTCGATCTCACTGTCTAAGTCATTGATGAAAACATTAAACAGCACTGGTCCCAGTACAGACCCCTGAGGGACACCACTCATCACTGGTCTCCATCCGGACATCGAGCCATTGACCACTACCCTCTGGATGTGACCATCCAACCAATTCCTTATCCACCGAACAGTCCACCCATCAAATCCATAGCTCTCCAATTTAGAGAGAAGGGTGTTGTGGGGGACCATCTCAAAGGCTTTGCAGAAGTCCAGATAGATGACATCCATTGGTTTTCCCTTGTGCACTGTGCTTGTCACACCATCATAGAAAGTCACTAGGTTCATCAGGCAGGACTTGTCCTTGGTGAAGCCGTGCTGGCTATCTCAAATTACCTCCCTGGCCTCCATGTGCCTTAGCATAGCTTCTAGGAGGATTTGTTCTGTGATCTTCCCAGGCACAGAGGGGAGGCTGACAGGTCGGTAGTTCCCAGGGTCTTCCTTTCTAGCCTTTTTGAAAATAAGCACAATATTTCCCTTTTTCCAGTCCCCAGGGACTTCACCTGACTGCCATGACTTTCAAATATCATGGAGAGTGGCTTGGCAACTACATCAGCTATTTCCCTCAGGACTCTGGGATGCATCTCACCAGGTCCTGTGGGCTTATGTGCGTTCAGGTTCCTCGGGTGGTCACAAACCTGATCTTCTCTTTTACCCTCCTGGTCCACCTCATGCAGTCCATCGACTTGGGAGGGATGAGGAGAGAGGTTGCCAGTGAAGACTGAGGCAAAAATGTTGTTGAGTACCTCAGCCTTCTCCTCATCTGCTGTTACCAGTTTGCTGGTCTCACTCATCAGCAGGGGTACGCTTTCTTTAACCATCCTTTTCCAGCTGATGTACCTGTAAGAAACCCTTCTTGTTATTCTTCACATCCCTTGCCAAGTTTAGTTCCAGCTGCGCCTTGGCCTTCTTGATCCAATCCCTACACAACTGGGCAGTGTACCTATACTCTTCCCAGGATACCTGTCCCTGCTTCCACTGCCTGTGCAGTTCCCTCTTGCTCCTTAGTTTGACCAGCATCTCTCATCTCAGCCATGCCGGTTTCCTCCCTTCTTTGCCCGATATCTTACACCTGGGGATCAAGAGCTCTTGCACTCTGCAAAACACATCCTTAGGATGTAGGACCATCTACAGCAGAGGGTTTAGACCTGACAGCTCGATGTGATGGTGCATCAGAGCTGAGACCCTGTTGGGATGCCCAACGGGCACCACGCTGTCCGCGTGATGGCAGGCAGAAGGCACCTCCCGGAGAGCTCTAAGGGGGTTGCTGGGACAGGACCAAAGGGTTGAAAAGCTCTTTAATCCCTCACCTCCTTCCCTGAGGTCCCATCCCAAGCACCCAGAAGTGTGATTGACACTTTGCTGCAGAAGGAAGGACTGAATTGTGGAGATATTGGAGTAGTTTGAAACTGGGGTGTTTGGTCCTTACGTCTACCCAGAGACATATGGATTGATTTTCCCTGTTGTGAAGCCTGCCTGCTTCCTGCTGCCTTCAACAGACCTCAGACTGCACACACAGATTATAAAATCACACTGACTGTTAAGATGTGTGATTATGGATATTTCCATAATAACAGGCAAATGCGTCAGCTTTAAATGGTCCTACTCTCAGGTTCCTCTCTTGTAAAACAGAAAACAAGGCACTTCACACACTTTTCCAAAGCTAGGACAGGCTATTTCCAGAGCTGACTGAGGCCTTATGCAATGGAAGAAGAAACATGATCAGAAAGTCCAGAGATAAAAGAAGGCATACCCTGCAGAAAATATTATTAAGAGGCTTTCTGAAGGTTTTGCTGCCCTTCAGTTCAGTGACATGGCTGAGGTATCCGTAGTCATATAAAGACTGCAATTCCGTAAGCAGCTTTGTTTACTGCCAAAGGGAAGATCAACAAACTAATCATTACCATGATTCATATCAATTAGTTTTTAAAACTGATGAAAAGCCAAAAGCCTCAGCTCAGTGGGTGTCCTGTTCCAGTGGCTGAGCCACAGAGGATGGCAGAGCAATCCATGTGTCCTCTGACTTCACCAAAGCTGGAACAAGGATGTAACATCTTTAAGTCACGAGCACACTTGGGAGCTTTGGACAGATCCGGAGCTTCACCAGCCCTGTTCATACCAGAGTCCTCGGGCACCCACATTTCCGCAAGAAAGCATGAACTTAATGCAGGTGCGATAACATCATTCTCCCCTCTGTCTCCCTCATTTTCAGCTCAGTTAACAAACAAAGCACTCTTCCATCTTTGGCTGGAAAGACATGTGGGAGAAGTATTTTCTGAGCAGGTCTCATCCCATGGACAACAGCAGCCAGGAGCCAGCTGCCCACAGAGCTGGAGCAGCTCATCCAGCTGCAGCTCGTTGCTTGTGCCCCGGGATGGGAGTCAGGGAGAGGCAGCTGCCGGGTTGGATGAATATTTTGGCAGGCTGAATGCAACCCACAAAATGAACATTTCCGGCTGAGCCAGGCTCTCACTTGCCCTCTACCTTGTGCGTGTCTCTTGCCCCAAGTCATGACCTGCGTGCATGTCTCAGGACAGTAAGCTCCGGCATGTGTCAAGGTACTTATAAGGTAGGAACAGCAATACCCAAGGTCCCCTCATGTCAGCTCGTGTATCCAGCTATAAATGACTGCTGAGCTTCAAAACTAATTCCCTTTTCCAAATTCTCAGCTTCTTAAGCATTTACAACTTAAAATACTTATCTCTCCCATTACCTCAACCAACTTGTTGATATGTCAAATAGGGAACATGTTGGCAAATTGGCTGCAAATGTTTCTTCTCCTTCCCCTACCATGTCCAAAACATACAGATTACGCCATCCTGAACTCACATAAACTCCCAACTGTGTTTATTTCAGAGCTGTAAAGCTGATTTGACTGTTCAAATTGATACAAGGAAATAGAAACAAATCACTTTACAGCCTCCAAGTTGGCTTCTGCTGCCCAAACATCTTTCTTTGTGCCTCAGGCCTCAGCAATTCTCCACCAAATGGGTCTGAGCACAAGCCATGCAGAAGAGTTTGTTCTCACACATGTCTTTTAGGGCATTTCACACTCAGATCTTTTCTTTTTCTCCTTTTAATTTCCAGATATCTGGTTTTCTTTAATCATTCACATACTTACTGAGGACCTTGCCAATGTCCATTTAAACCAAATGATGTTTTCTTGAATGGTGCTGGGTCAGGCCATCCAGAAAGCTATGTTACAACTTTTTCCTCTAGTATAATCTATAATGAGAACTGTGTGAATAACTGATTTTTTTTAATGGTTGAACTGAAAAACTAAGAAAAAAATCAGTATTGGATGAGTCTTAAACTGTTTCATTTTTCTCAAAGGGATGAAAACAAGCATAAAAACACAATAAATGTTTTATTGCAGTATTTTTCTCCTTTGAAAAATTATCACTGAATTTAGCTAAACTAGGCTTTAAAACATCCAGACTGTAACTCTTTGGTTTTGCCTCCCTGCATTTGATCTTTTTTATTTTCTTCTGACAAAATACTCTGCTAAATACAGCTGTTATTGCTAGATGTGAGGTGACCTGAAACTGCTTTTTTAGCAATAAAATGCATCTTTCTCTCAAAAATTAGTCTTCTATATCCAGAGACAGAGATATCTAAATTTTTCCTCTCTTGTAGCACAAAACTAAGTGATACGTTACTCTTTCATTATTTTTTTTTTGGCCAAGGTACTCTAAAACCTTTACTAAAATATCTCTGGTAGTTTCTGAGGTAGGTTCTGATTTATCACCTCTAATGGCAACAGGAGGAAGGGATGGGGATAGGAACTCTCAGCACCCTGCCTAGAAATCTGTATTTGCTTGTGATGGGGCACAGAGATCAGCCATGGGATTTTGCTTATATTGTAGATGTGGAAAACATATACCATGGTCCAGAGATGACATATCTGATGTCAAGCGCAACATTATTTATAGTGTGTTTCTTTCACTGACTGTGTCACCACAGCATTTCAGCTCTTCCTAGAAACACAGGAGATCCCAGAGAAAGCTTGTGGAGAGGCATTTTGGCCCATAACAAGGACCCCTGGGTGCATCCTGACCTCAAGTCTAATCCCAACTTGAGCTCCAGATGAGGTGTTCAGATTCAGGGATTCAAATGAAGTGGAAGCAGCCCTGGGCTCTTCTCTTTACAGCGGGCAAACTTCAGCCAAACCCCTGGCTTTCCAATTCAACTTCTTCTGACCCTCCAGTCTAATCCCAACCTTAGCACTGGCCTCAGTACAACTGGCAAATTTATATTATAACCCTCCTTATGCATTCTTAAGTCTCGTAAACCCTATGTTACCCAACCACTGGCCATGCAGGAGGCACTCAAGGCCACACAAGTCTAATATGGTGTTTAAATAAGCTGACACTAGTTAGATGCTTCTTCCACATAACTGGAAGTCTTCATTGAAACACAGTGTGTTGCATTCTGAGCATTACGATAGAACCTAGCACTAAATATAACCTTGGCTATAGGTAAGACACATTATTCTGTGTGAAAATTCACTGTGAGTCAAACAAGCTGATGCAAACTCTGTATTTTCCTTCACCACCATGCCAAAGTTCAGCTGTAAGCTTGGGTCTGCAAAGTGTCTTTCAAATCCTGTAAAAGTAACTTGAACAATAATATAGGGAATGAGAAAGGCATCAAGGACGACAAGAAACTTGAGCTTAAGGTACTCAAGTAAAGTGATACCAATATTCTCCATCACAGAAGTTGCAAATTTGAAAATAACTGTAACTCTGTAGTCACCAGTTTCACGGAGGTTATCCCAGTCTCTGCCAAGAATACATATAGACCAAAAATTCAAAATAAGGCAACCAAATAAACTGAAAGCAGCACACAGCTTTCCACCACAGTGTCAACAAAATTCAGTCTTAATCTTCATTTGGCAGCAATTCTTTCTGTGATCCCCACCTGAACACCAGCTTCTTTCATGCTAACCAAAAACCAGGAATATAGCATTTTTTTTTAAAAAATGTACAAATTGTGAACATATCTGGCCTGAACAGGTTCTAAAATTCCAATATTATTTAAATTTATAAAAAAAAAACTTTATCAAATAAGTTTAAATTTTAAATTCCCGGGACGTGCCTCTGTGTTCTTCCAAATCACTTCTGCACCTGCAACTAACCTCAAACCTCAGGCAGTGCACACTGCTCAGCCTAAAGGTAAGCTGCAAACTGGCTCACCCGCCCAGCTGCGAGAATGAGCCTGGTGTTATTCACAGACAGGGGATGAAGTTGGGGATACGTCACACAGAGACACCAATACCGCATTACCCCCTTTTCCCACTTAAATAACTAAGTGTGAATTGCAGAAACTGGCTATGACTTTTACTCCCCTTCCCTGTTTCAAAGACCCTAACTCTGGTCCCTAACTCTCCCTCCCTTCTTCCTTTTCCTCTGGATGAGTCAAACATTGACCTAATCCTGGCTGTCCAACCTTTCTTCTCTGGAAGCCCAACCTGAAGACATCTCCAACCCTTGGCTGGGCTGTTTACAGTACTCACGCTTGCAAATGAAACACAGAAAGATGTCTGGCAACATGTTCTTACTTCTTTCTCTTCCTTCCCGTTTCTCACAAGCATCAATGTTTTAGCTAAAATGCATCTCTGCACAAACCTTAGTCTCATTTGTCCCCTGTACCATGGTCGCTAACACCACTTCCAATGTTAACTATGGACTAGGTATCCATTGGCCCCAGCTCCCACCATAGCCAAGACAAACTGGTAAAAAATGCCCTTCGTATGAAAAAATAGAACAATATACCAGGATGTGCTGTGTCGAATTTCACAAATCTAAACCCTGGCCCTATTTCTAAGTCCATAACTCAGTCTCTGGAAAACAAAAGGCAGACTCTGGTGTTGGTTAAAATCTTCTACCAGGAGCCTGTTTGGCATCCAGAGGTAACATCACTTGCATCCATAGGGAGAGCTGAACCTCAGACATCTGACACAACCTATGGGGCTCTCAGTGTGAGCCAGCAATGTCCTCATTGCCCACCCAGCACACTCGGCACACATACATCATGGTGCCCAGAGCAGGTCACCTGGGAATGTCATCTGCCTAAGAACTTAGATATGAAAGACCCTTAGGTATGTCTATCCAGGTCTAGGCAGTGCAGGAAGGCACAAAGAACCAAGAAATTGTGTGGGGATGCACCTGTCAGGGAAACGGAGATGAAGGTTGTAGGAAAGGAAACAAGTCTCGGTGTGAATGGATCCACCACAGCTCCAGCTTGCATCAGGGCAAGCTCAGCGGTGGGCCTTGACCAGAGATACAGGAGGTGTGCTGAGCTGTGCAACACAGCCTCCAACATGCAAGCGTCCTAGGGATCCCTGCGAAATGAGTTCTGCCCGACCTGTAAGCATGCCGGGGAAATAAGCAAATGCACACTTGTCTTTTCGCCTGTCAGTATTAGGGACGGGACATTATCTCAGTACCTCGCAGTGCCTTTCAGAGGAGGACCTCACAGAATATCTTCTGACGTGCCCAGGGAACAATTTCCCTAGTGTTTCTGCTGGGAGGGTGAAAATTTCCTTTGCCCCCTCTGCAAATTCCACATTTAATAGCTTTGCCACAGCAGTCAGAGTTCTTGGACCACGTGCCCCCACTCACATTAGAATTAGGATTAAACAAATTTGTGCATGTCATCCAACCCTCTTAGACATCAAATTTAATTTTAAAACTTTTTTAATTTCTGATAACACTCACCTCTAGTCAGAAATATTATTTAATCAGGTTTCACATGCTTTCAACCTTATTAGATTCTTGCCACAACCCTGTATATGATTTGAGCAACCCACTTGATCACAAACGTATTGGCCACCAAAATACACCAAAGACGTCTTCTGATGGCAGGAGTTATTTACTGTTTCAGTTACATGACATTATAGTTCTCACAGCACAGTAACAAAGCACGAGGGGAAAAAACTGTAGCCACAAAACAAAGAATTTCATAGAAATCTCAGGAGACAGTGATTTTCTCCTGAAAATTTCTGCTGCTACTCAACCTCTAGTATTCCAGTTTTCCATTTTGAAACCACAGTTTGTTTTATCTGTAACTTGATATTGCAGATATACTATATTGCAGTTTTTACAGATTAAAGCAAAAATAAATCTTTTGAAAGATCCACATTTAAAAAATAATAGCTGTTTTAAATTTTTATTGTTAGAGATTTTTGCAAAGGAAGGGGGGTTGCTCTGTGCACCCTTTCAAAGTCTCTAAATCCTCCACAAAATAGCATTCCAGTCTTTCATGAAGCTCTCAGGCTATAAATAGATACGCTTTGTAATGCAGATGTAGCGTATGGACGTAGTCACCAGTGGAAGGTGGTACATACCTGCCCTGGGACCCGCACCGATTCAGTAGCATGCAGAAACCATGCTCGCTCCTGTAGTAAAGAAGCCTTCACTTGCAAACAGCGCCAGAAACAGCTTTAATATGTATGGCAGCATAAATCCAGAGCAGCTCCGCTGAGGTTGATGGACATGACCCTTCTCTCACTTATATTAGTGTTATTCTATTAACTACAGAGGAATAAAGCCTGAGATTAAAATCTGACATGAAAACCAGACTCCATCAAGTAAACTCTGGGCTTGAGCTGCTGCAAGAAAAGGAAGCCCAGGCCATCGAGCGGTGCCAGGGCCTGCCAGGAGTCTTGGCATCTGCAAAGTTGTTATCTGCAGCTCTCGCTCCTCTCTGCTTTGCCCATCTTAGAGTCTGATGAAAAGATCTCTAGCATCAGGGGAATCCCTCCACCGCATTTCCAAAAGGCGTAAGGCCATTTCTCCAGTGCACAAATGCCATTCATCTGGCACACGAGCTGTGAGATCACTACATGCGTGTAGATACAAAACCTCTGTATCCTGCAATGTGCCCTACTTTTTTCATTTTATTCTAGTCAGTAAGTCCCAGCACTATTAGCAGCTCAGGAAATTTGGCCTGTCGTCTGTAATCTTTGAAGTGCAAACTTCAGGCTCATGCAGAACAGAGAGCAGAAATGATGTCTGTATTTTCAGGTGAGCAAAGCTGCAGACTTCAAAGGTTCAGCATTAGTCTGTGAAGCTTCTTAAAGATTGTCACCTGAGTTTCTCAAAAGCTGGCTGAAAATGCATCTGTACATCCAGATAAACGTCTTCTTTGATCTGAGTGATAAAAACAACTGGTTTTGTACATGTAAACTCCTTTTTTGTAAATGTTTATGAACTGTGGGAAATTATGTCTCTGCCAGAATTTAAAATAAAGTGATTCAATGGGTTTGCTTTACATTTACCATTCATTATGCTCAATAACATTTCAGGAATCCCAACAGAGTTTTCAAGGAAGGTTCACAGTGTTGTAGTTACCAGGGAAACACATGATAAATTGTCGCTATCTGAAAAAGAAAATCCCCATTAACTTTCTATTAAAGAGCAAGCGATGTGAACTATATGGAGAAATGCCTTTACGGTTACCCTATTAAAAAGCTGTATGTTTTGTTTCAAGATTTAACCAAATATTGGCCAAGCTCTGACATTTTTATTCATTGTGAACAACACCTAGCACTTTACAGTCTGCGGTTTACCATGCATTGTTGAAGACAGTCCAGTATTCAGATGGGTCAGCTGAGGAATAGCAGACACCATGTGATTGTTACTGCGATTAAAACATTTACAGGCTAAGCTTTGTCAGAGAGAGGTTTGATTCTTCCATGCTAAGCTAGCAAAACCGTCAGTGCATTTCTCACCAAAACGAAGGGCGGTTGCCAGCCCCCATGGCTCGTACTAGCTATTCAATCCCAGTAAAAGGTTTTACAGGTTGAGGAACCAATTAACTCTGCATGGTATAGACAAGGTTTTTCAGAGTCCAGTTTGTTGGACTTGGAGGGTACTTGTGTGTACACAAGTGTCACAGATCACCTTGGACCTACAGGTCAGTGGTGAAGACAGAGATGCTCCAGCCCTACCATGCTCTTGGTACGACAGGGAGCAAGACTGCCACATGACATCACCTAAGCAACCACACCGAGATGCTAGAAACCTTCCTTGATCAAGCCCTCTTTGACCTCTTGCAGATCAGGTGTGCAGTTTAAGAAGCAATCATCACCCTCAGCCACCATCTCTCCATGGGAGTTGATGTCCCCACTGTCTTTTGGTCAGTCCCCAGCCTTTGAACCTGACCACAAGAGCTGCTCCAACCTTACTGCCACCTAAAAGCACCTCCAGCAGAAGCTAAATTAAATCTGGCTTCTTCCATGCTAAAATATCCTAAAAGCACGTTTCCTTCCCTGTCTTCTCTTTCACACCCATCACTTACAGTATCTCAGCCGGGCAGCAGGTAGCTTCCAACAAAGAACAGTAATTTCTCTAGCTGCTCCAACCTGATCCACCTTTGTCTGTCCATGCCTGTCACTCTCAAGCCTTACAGAGTCCCTGAATCACTATAGTGAGTAAAAAGGATTATTCTCATTTGAGAGGTCGCCCTGGAATTGATGAGAGACATTCAGTAACTGACTTCACCAAGTTTCCACTGTGAATTAAGAAGACAGCAGAGATATTGTCCAGTTTCTTACTGTATTATTCCTGCCTTGCTACTCTCTGGATTAAGGCAGGCATTAATTTCCTTGGAGCTCATGTTAGGACATCTAAGTTTTGCTGACAGGAGAGGACCTTAGAAATATTTCTGGCAAATGGAGGCAATGTTAGGGGTCAGGGGAATGTAGAAATTAATTTTTCCTTCCCAATGAGACAGAGCAATGCTCTGAAAGCAAAGACATGCTCCTTGCAATCAATGTGAAGGAGAAAGAGGGTCACATCAACGTGAAAGTTGGGAAGATGGTGATACAACAGGGCAGGAATGAAGATACTGTGCTAAAGAAGTGATATGATGAGAGCTTAGTGAGAGTTTTAGCTTATTGGATGAATAAGAAAATCAGGTTTCAAAAGATACCACGCAGAAGGAATCTGCAAGATTTAGACATAGGCTGGACATGAGGCACTAGACTGAGCTGAACGAGCAGTGAGAGCTGCCCGTAGGGTACGGATGATGGCAGAGAGCAACAGGAAAGAGGGTGGGAAAGGGAAGATGCAGTGAGCCCAGGACCACTACTGGGAGGGCTTTTCCTTGGCACATCCATGGACCCTTTCCTGCTCCAGGGTGGCCATCTGAGAATGCCTCACACCTCCTCTGTCATGCCCCTTGTAAGAGTGGGTTGGTCCTGCTGATGGTCACACCTCTAAGGCCATAACAGTCTAGCGGAGGGAGGGAAATTGGGTTCTCTTTGAATGCAGGGTGTGGGTCCCACCTCCCTTATCAGCTCCCAGGTCACCCTGCTGGTTCCTCTGAACACCCAGTGCATTGCAATAGAGATGAGGCACTGCTCCGCTCAGACATTTGGGATGTTGCACCTTCACACTGTGGATTCAGCCTTAGCTTTAAATCAGTGTCACCAAGAAGTAAAATGATGGAACAAAAGTCAGTTTAGTTAGCTGGGCTAAAAACTTGACCTGTTTTCTTTTTGCTCTCCTTATTTTTACTTTTACTGGTATCCTTCTTAAATCTATTCCTAAAACAAGCAAGCTTTTTTTGTTTCCATTTGCAAAGGATTAAAAAAAAAAAATAGCAAAAGAGAGACACATAGATGCACAAAGCCAAAAAGAAACAGAGAATCCAAGTGGAGAGGTATGTGTTATTGGACAAGTGTTTAATTTATGGAACTTGGCCGGCAGAACAAGAGTTTGAATTGTACTTCAATAAGTGGAGCTCTTAGAATAAATGTGGCTTGTAAAGTTGTTTTACAGTCTGCTTTGCCGAGCAGCCAACACCTCATGGAAACCTTTGAAAAACATTCTGTTTAGAAGCGACGGTTTTTATATTTCATATTTTCTCTATTTGTTTTCCCCTCTGGTTTTATAACTGAAACCATATGCAGGAAAACAGGATTTGTGTGTCTTAAAATATCTACCTGGTCTGGCTACTTTTATTATTAAAAAAACAGTGAGCATTTTGAAAATTCTTCATGTATTATGCACTTGGTTCAAACATCAACGTGTCCTTGTCTGATACCCCAGTCAGCTACAGACTTCCCGAATGACCTTGGGATCGTCACTTAGCTGAGCTTCATCACCCTTCTCTCTAGGTATATGTGGTGCAGCTGTGTGCGTCTGAGCTTTCCCATTATAGGCAGCAAATGCAACAGAATTTAGGACATGATTCATCTGTGTAGGATGTGAGGGGATGAATCATGCTCTAGATCCACCTGTTGACCAGCTCTTCACTGGAATTCAAGGCAAGCTGCTCAGGTATAGACACTTAAACTGGAGATACCCAGAGTTAGCTGCATAAGCCCCATCTCAGCCTCTCTGCGCCGCTAGAGGCATGAGACATACACTCAGGGAGCAAATCCATCCCATTCGAACAACGACGTCTGACCACCTGGGTGAACTGCTCAGAGACAACACCGACCAGCCTGCGCTGACCACAGAGAGCACCAGAACTGTAGGCCTTTGGTTGGCTGGGGGGAGTCAAGAGGAATCCCTCCCTACAAACATCATTCAGGACACCCATGGTAAGGAAGGCAAACCCTCCTTCTCCACAGCTACACACACACATGTATGTATATATGTACAATCCATACACAAAAGGTATCCACACAACTTCTGCGCAAGACACTAGGGCAATCCACTAAATAAATGACGTGCCTCTATTTGGCAGATTGGGAGATACTGCTGCAACAGGGGGAAACAAAGTAGCAACAAAGAAAGTATTGGCTTGGAGCAAAGCGAAGTATTGCATTACATACTACACAAACTGGGAAAAGAAGACACAGAAAGACTCCAAGACCACATTGTAAAAGCCAAGTGTCTAAATAAGGATGTAAGAGTCATATTTAGCCCCATAAGTTAAACTATCCTGATTACTAACTATTGTGTGTTTGTACAGATATGACAGAGCTGCTCTGGAACGTGGCTTCATTTAATGCCTGTGATAGGAAACAAGTTTACTTGAGCATTTTTTTCCTTTTGGGTGGATTTTTTTTTTTAACTTTAAAGGTCTGTGGCTAAGTGTTTCGTACCTGCTTTCTGCAACTGCGTTTCATTCAACCTCAGTGACTGTTCAGAAATGTCCTGCTTTGCTCATTTGTTTTCCGTGTCACAGGCTGATCCTTGGAAGAGCTTTGCTTGGTAAAGTCATTACAACTCAGCCAAGCACTCTGCCACCATCCCAAAGTTTTGCTCTCTAGCTGTTCACCGCATTTCTTTTCTATTCCTTTATGGTTTCTTATGAGAGCAACATGCATTTAAAAAATGCTTCTTTTCAAGGCCCTTGTGAGGCCACATCCCTTGAAGCCAATGCTTTTCTGATCACCTCCGTGCTTTCTTCAGCATAGAGGAGGAAAAAGCAATTGCCCAGGCTTGGTGTCATGTACCTTAGCATAAGGGGGTGTTTAATCTAGAGAAGAGGAGGCTGGGGGGAGAACCTTATCACCCTCTACAGCTACCTGAAAGTAGGCTGTAGTGAGGTGGGGGTCGGCCTCTGCTCCCAGGGAACGGACAACGGACAAGGGGAAATGGCCTCAAGTTGTGCCAGGACACGGTGAGGTTGGACATTAGGAAAAATTTTTGCAATGAAAGGGCTGTCAGGCTCTGGAAGGGGCTGCCCAGGGAAGGGGTCGAGTCCCCATACCCCGGGGGATTTAAAAGCCGGGCAGCCGAGGTGCTTAGGGCCAGGGTTTAGTGGTGGGATGGCAGGGGTAGGGGAGTGGTTGGGCTTGGTAATCTTAAAGTCTTTTCCAACCTGAACGATTCTATGATTCTATAAGGCTAAGCTCCCTACACAAACAGCAGCCCAGTAGAAAAGTTGGCTCAGTTGTTACACATCACCCATCACTGTGGTCATGCACCATCCCACTGTTCACATGCCACCTGTATTGTGTTTGCTTTTTTTTTTCCCATGGGACCACCAGATCACTGCAGGCTGCATAAGGTTGCTACACTGTGGCCATTTTCTCTAGTAGCAGAAGTGAAAAAGAAATGCAGTGCTTACACTGGGTGGCTTAAAAATACAAGGCTCTGTGATACCAGCATCCTGCACCTCAAAAGTATGCTACAAGAGCTGTCTGCCTGGGAATGAGTGGGCACAGGTAGGTCTAGACATGAGCCCTAAGCACCAGGCATTACCCTCCAGTCTGGTAAATGTTCATAAGAAGCAGGACAGCTCATTACCACACTGATGAATCAGTGTTTGCTGACAAAAGACCCTTTTCTTGAGGCATTCCCCATCAGCCCTAGGTGTGCCATAAGTGATTCAGGCACTCATTAACCCTAATTAGCTAATTGTTCAAATGATTTCTCTATCATTCACGGGGCCTGTACCACCGAGCACAAACCTATCGACCGGCAGGTGCTCGCTGCAAAGAAATTATGTTTTTAGAAGGTGATGCCCTTGCGGGGATCACTGTGCCCATCACAGCTCTCCAGGATCTTCTGTAGCTTGTTGCAGCCCCTGGGGTTCTTCTGCTGTAAAGCCCCACCGTTCGCCACTGTGGTGGTATAGAGAATTTCAGCATCCCCATATCTCTTTTTTGCACTACTCCTTTCCCCCCAGAAAATTGGTAGCTTTTCAGCCATCTCTCCTCCAGTCATGTCCCAGGTTGCCTTCCCATCTGAGGTGGGTGAGTGTGCTCCCTTCCAAGCAGAGATTTAGTTCCCTTCTGATCCACAGGGAGACAGCAAACAGGAATCATAGGAAGAGGCTGTAATTTTTTTACTTAGCCCCAGAGCTTTGATGCCCTTCTTGATGCAGATTGCAGGCCTGTTACAGATGGCTCAGTGATTTAAAGCGCTAGCCTGGGACTCCAGATCCCACTTCCATAAACTTCAAGGTTGACCTTGGCAAAATCTCTTAGGCTGGAATTGCTCTTGCCTGAAAATAGCCCTGTGAAGCTCAGCGACCAGGCTCCCTCTGCCGCAGGTGGAGAGAGAGAGACGCCCTTTTTTCACATCTCCGATAGGTACGCAGGAAAAGGGACATGAATCACTCTCCAGAGATACAAGCCTCTCTCTGTACTGACTCCAGCGGGCTCTCACATGACTGCTTCTCACTTAACCCCTAATGGTTAAATTACGTGAGCCAGGATAAGAATTTTAAAAATATATGTGTCTCACATCTCAATTTCAGAGGGAGTTGAGCAGCGCAATCTTGCAAATACAGGCTTTAGAAGCTCTCCAGTGGTGTTTCTGCTTTGTAAAACCCAACAATATTTTTCCCTGATGAGGTTTAAAATGAGCATGAGATTTTCAGGTGCTACGAAGACACAGACACAGCCACTCAGGATTTATTCTCCCTGATGCTAACAGCTGCACTTGGTTGCTGGTGGTAGATATTGTTCACAGCCAAGGGGCCGCTAACCTTTCCTTACTGATGCGTCCCCAAGACTTCAAGGCCCTAAGAGATGCTCCAGTCTCCTTTATTTGGATCCCCTTCAGCTGTCTGAACCCACTTCAACTCTTGAAACTCTTTGGAGAGTTCTTCTGGAAGGAACTTCAGCAAATAAACAAAACAGGCGGCACTGAATATCTCTGGTATCATCCACACCTGCCAAATATAAATATCAAGCCCTGGAGGGACAGAAACCTCTATGACATCTGGGTTCTCTGGAGTGTCTTGTCTGCTTTTGCTGTTGACCTCAGACCCTGTGTCCCTCCCAGAAAACATTGGGTGTTTGACTGCAGCACCCAGGTTGACCTGTCAAAGAGAAGAACAGGGACTTTCAGAGGGCAGTTCTGAGCTGAGATGGGTTGACTTCCATCTGAAGGAGCCCAAAGCTGCACTGACTACCAGGAAGCCTAGGGCAATGACACATCTTACACAGTCAAGTGTTTATGGGATGAATTTAGGCACAAATACCTGTTTTTCCAGTAGGACCTGGCCTCCTGCTACCTCAGAGGGATGCAAACTCACAGTATCTGACCATAACAAATTCCCTCAGCCTAGGGGACACACAGGAGGAGAAAGGGGACCCCTGCTCAGCATTCCCAACCAATGTCCTCCTGCCTAGCCACAAGGAACTAGCCGAAAAATGAGTCACCAAGTCTAACTTAACTGAAACCAGAGATTGGACTCAGCTTCTGGCCAGAAATCAGATTATGATAGCAAAAAGGAAAGGGTGGGGGGACAGATGGCTCAACATGGATGGAGGGACACGATGGACCTACACCCTCCCTCATTTTTTGCTCCTTGCTTATTCCTGCACTGAGTGCACCTGGGCAGAACCAGAGAACCTCCTTCCTCACGACCCCATGAGACACTTGTGCGCAAGGTTTTGGGGCTGTCTACTCTTTGCACAACCACATCTGTTGCTTTAGACCACTCAATATCTCCTCATAATCCTTCTTCCCCTTAGGAGCAAGCAAACTGAGTGCTGGTTAGGTTTTGGTTTTGCAGATGCATGTAACAACGTCGCTTGCACGTGCATCCAGCCCTGGCCTGATGCCTATGCACCAAGGTCATAAGAAAGACTCTTGCTGCGGTGGGGACAAGCTGCCGGCAGAGAGAGCCAAAGCGTTAAACACCGAGAACTGCACGGTGCATTTGCAGGGCTGCACTTCGCATTGTGCTGCCAGGGGTGATGGGAAAACATCTTTTGGTGCTCAAGGACCTGTTTATAAGGGCCTTCGGAGGCACAGATATTTTTACCGTCCGTCTGCCAGTGGTCCTCTCTGCAAAAGAGCCTTCCCGCCAGACAGGCATCCCTTCCCAGCCTGTCCTTCTGCCAGCCTGTCCCAGCTACCAAAAAACAGGCTCCCACCAGAAGGTGGTGCCCGTATTCCACGAAACACGGGACAAGCACTTCACAACGCAGTCCGCTTTGGGGCAACGCCTAGAAATCCAGCCAGGCTTCTCCAAAATCATGGGAGCGAAACCACAGAGCGGCCGATGCCAGGCTCCCCCCGAAAGCAGGGTGGCGTTTTTGCAGGTGTAACCTGCAGCGTAGCTCACTCGGGTGTGGTGCAGTATATTCTCTCCTAAGGGTTTGTATTTTAAATGGACATTTTCATGAACAGAGCCCTGCGACTGGAACAAAGAGTTTATTAAACCCATAATCCTGCCTGGATATTCACGGGTTAACTGAAGAGCACACAGCCCTGAACCAAGGTGCTTATTTTTGTCTAAAGTCACATCTAGATGCTGATTCCTGTGCAATGCTTTGATGCTAGCCCAGTTTGCTCTTGATGGTCTATCACAGGCAGACATCGAATGAGGAGCATGGAAATGCCATAGATTTGCTGTGATACATGAACGCACCAGCTCAAAACATCAAAAGGGATAGAGGCTTCAGCCTCTCCTCCGGTATTTTCTTGTCTCCTGCTGTCTGCTACTGCAGTGGCAATCTGCATTGCTTCCCTCCAGCTCGCTGCTAGCCAAACATCAGCAGGTTCCCTCCTCAATAGCTGCAACAGCGTGCAGGTACCACTGGGTTACCTGGCAAGGCTTATGTCCCCTGCCCAACTGGCAGCTTGTCACACGCTGCATCAGGAGCTGGAGTGAGGGCGGGATGCTGCAAGACACCAAGCTCACACCCCTTGTGCCTTCTGCAGCTTCGTCAAAGCAGTGGGACATTCCTGGCTCTCCTCCCCAGGAGGAGACACCACTGCCGTGGGCAGCAGCGCACACCACTCTCAGGAGTGGTTCAGGCAGGTCCCTTCTCCATTAAACATCCCACCTTTGTAAAAAGGATCTCACCACGGGGCCCAAGTCACAGCAGAAAGTTGCCAGAGCACAACTCAAGAGTTTTTCTAACACACGGGCTTTGTGATTTACAGTTACCTCTTCTCACCACCCAAAAGAAATGGAGCTTGGAGAGATCGTTGTGGCTGGACATCCCAGTGACAGACAGTTGTACACGGAGCAGAAGGCAGGAGCCCAGGGCCTGCTGGGGAGAAGCAGAAATCGGATCCATCAAGTTTTCGGGTACCTCACAGGAGAAATGAAAGAATATGGAGAGTGGATGAAAAGTAAGCAGTGGGATATGTTTGGGGATCTCTGGCTGGGAAGAGCCAGCTGGGAACATCCATATTGCCAGGGGGGACGTTGCACCCCCCGAGGCAGAGCACAGGCAATGCGGTCCCAGCTCACTGCAAACTTCTGGCCTTTTAACCCAGATCATTTCACTCTCAGGAAGGGGATCTCACTGTGTTCCCTTGCCATTACCATGGCTGCAGGCATAATTCAGCACAGGCAAAAGATGTCTTTTAAACTTAATCAGTTATGTGTAATTAGCATCATGTTCCTTATAGTGGTGCCCAGAATTACACATAAGGGCTAGGGATTTAATCATTTGTAAGTGCTTTGGATCAGCAACCATCTCCTCATATGTGTGTGGGCTGGTGATAGGGACTTGACTCCTGATTGTGTGGGCAAAGGCTCTTGCATTACCAGCCTTGGGGCAGCAATAAGTACTGTGGCTGCTACGTTGCTATAAAGTACAAAGCAAATACTGATCTCAAAGGTTTACTGTCCAGACATGAGCAGATGGTCTGCGTTAACCAGAATTATTAGGGATTTGGGGCTTTGAGAGGCTATGTAGGACTGTGAGTCTTCCATCAAGTTCGTTAGCAGTGCATCTCCAGCAATGGGAGAGAAGTAAGAGTCAGCCATGTACAGCCAGGCTGTGTGGTGGCTAATGTTGGTGGAGGAGGTTGGCTGAGAAGCCTCCAGGCAGGGAGCTCATCAGGCTGGCAGTGTGATCCCCAGACACAGGGGAACGTCTCCTCCGGCCTTCTCTTTACTCCAGTGGTCTATGCTTGGTAGACAGCTTTACTTACTCAGTGTCCTGAAAAGCTTTGGCCACTGCCCTCGGGTTATATTTGAATACTTCCAGTTATACTTGTGTCTAAAACGATGAACACTGCTGATATATTTCACAGCTTGGCACCAAATGTTAGTAAAAATTATATCAGACAAGACTGGTCATTTCTTGGAGGAACTCATTCCTCCCTGGCTGTAACTGCCCGGGACCTCAACAATACACAGCCTAAGGGATACTTGCAAAGCTATCCTTCGACTTGTGCTCCAGCCTCCTGGGAGGGCTCTCCCAGCAATCCCGGAGACATGCAGAGCGGTACCTGGTCCTTCAAAGATACCCTATTTAAGATAATCCCATCAGGAAACAAAACTTGATACTTGGCTGTAAATACAACACAGAGAAGTGGAAAAGGAGGGAGTGGGGAAGAGAGGAGTTTTTAGGAATAAGTCATTGCCCAGATTCAAAAAGTTACCCGGCATTTCATGCTGTGTCTAATCAACGATCTAAACTAATTGAATTAATTTTAAATATTTAAAAATATGAAAACTGCATGTACACACTGCCTGAACATATTGTACATGTACGCAGCCCCCCTTTCTCATTTATTCTCCCTATGTCATGTTTAATAACGCACAGCAGTACAGAAATGGTTGCACCTTTCCCAGAAGCATGGCAGGAAAAGACTTAAGTCAATTTGCAGGAGAACAGCCAGGAGCAAAAACTCATTGCAGTGCTACAAGACCCTCCTCGCCCCATGGAGATCATCAGGAGCACTGTACATAGATGCCCTTAGACAGGCTGCCCTCAGCCCCACGCACATCCCACCTCCCCCCTGCACTCACCTGTGGTATCCAAGCTTGGTGCCCATTTGCTCTGTCCGGATTCAGTAGTCTTCTCTAAAGAGCAATGTCCCTTTGTCCTTTGGAAATGCCTCTTTTCCCTGAGTATAGTCCAAGCTCTAGTAACTATTCTCTTAATTTAGATTCTTCGGTTCCCAAAGTACTTTTCTAGACACCTTTGACAGTTTGACCCCATCTCCTATGTACTATGAGCCGCCTTGTTCTGGGTCCCTAAAACAGCAAAAGTGTTTCCTTTTCATGTTTCCCTATCCACACACCAACTAGTTTCATTCTTTGCCTAAGTTGATCTTTGCATCTGATTCATACACCAAAAAGGGACTATCTCTTCATTAAATTTACAGCAGAATCTTAAGCAATCTACCATGCAAGAAAGAGTATTCTTTGACCACCATAAATAAACCACTTCTTTATTAATCCCTCTGTGAACTTTATAGCAGTGCCCAGTCCGTCCCTGTTAGCCTTTCAAGTGCCAGATGCAAAATATGCTCAGACAGCAATAAATCAGAGACCAGTTTTACAGTCCTGTTGATACATCGCTTCTGTTCTCTGGCCAGAAAGCGACTGTAAAGACAAGCATGCTTTGAGGGACTCCTGCTGA
>NW_009270001.1:2682964-2689374 GCF_000687185.1 Egretta garzetta | reverse complement strand
CTTCTTCACCAGCATTTTTATTTCATCTCCTCCAGATAAGCCCCTAATCGTCCAGCTGGTGGACTGGATCTTGCGCGGGACCTCTCAGGTGATGTTTGTCAACAACCCTCTCAGTGGGCTGATCATCTTAGCAGGGATCTTCATCCAGAGCCCTTGGTGGATGCTCACAGGCTGTACTGGAACAACCATGTCAACATTAACTGCGCTGGCCCTCAGTCAGGACAGGTAGGTGGTATGCCATGTCCAGGCTCTTAATAAAGTCATAGCCCCATGTCTGAATATGTAAGAGACAGCAGACTGGCTTTCCTTATGGGTGGTTTGGAAGCAGTTACATGAGGACAGAGCTGTGGCCCTGTCCCTATATCTGGCTGTCTTAATGAGAGCAGTCAGTCATCTCTCTCCAGTATCCATCATCACTGTCTCATGGGTCCTTTGGGTCACAGGAAATGCCCTGGATCATCATTGTTCAACACTCTCCAAACCCTTGCCTTCCTCACACCAGTGCAATGCAATATGGTGGTCACCTTACTGCTTTTTCATCCTTCCCCTACAGTCCCTTCACTGGGAGCCGCACACTTATAAATTGTGTTTCAGTGGGCCCCTGTGACAGGTCACCTTCAGCCCAGCTTGCTACCTTGCAAACATTTCTTTCCACCACAGATCAGCTATTGCGTCTGGGCTACACGGCTATAACGGGATCTTGGTGGGACTGCTCATAGCCGTCTTCTCTGACAAAGGGGACTACTACTGGTGGCTTCTTCCTCCTGTGGCAGTTATATCAATGGCCTGGTAAGCACCACTTCTCCTCCTAGGGACAATTCTCACAGAATGAGGAGTCATGCTATACACAGCTTAAATGCATTGGAAGTCCCCTCTCTGCCAGCAGATCCAGCCTCTGGAAAGAGGCATGCATTGATGCACAGAGCTTGTCAGGCACGTTGGTGCACAGACCACCAATTATAGCACATGGACAAAGCAGCCCCACTTCAGTGCTCTGCAGATGGGCCTCATCAGCAGGACATGTTCAGGGTGGATATCATTGTGCCCAACACCACAACGGTTCTTCCTCATCCCGGCGCTGAAGCGACCTGGTGCTCTCCCTGGGGCTGAATTCAATCTTCCCCCTCTCAGACATGCAACCAGTCATGAGCAAAATTAATTCCGCCAAGTAACTCCAAATGCCAGACAATGTCCTTTCAGGATTAAATTTGCCATTTCTAAATATGGTCCCTAACAGCGCTGCAGAATCTATTTAACAGCCTTAACTGAAATTAATTCAAAAGTCACATTTTAATCACTGCTAGTGATAAGGTGCAAGTCATTATTGCATTTCACTGCTTTTAAAAAATGGATTTTTTTTCATATTTTATTTTTTTAGTCACTCTCAGCAAAGGTCATTTTGTAACAACCTCTCAAAACCTAGGACGTGTTGCAAGAATGTTTAGTTTGTCTTGTCTGCCAGAATTCCTTGAGGCTTTTTATTCAAACTTTTCTTCATCCTTTCAGTTCACAAGACTCGAGGGTAGCGCTGAAAGATTTTGAAATTAGACATTTCAGTGATTTTTTTCAACTGATACTTTGAATTTCAGCTTTAGAAGTCAGCATTTCTTTAATTGTTTCCTTTTTTTCTGACAAGATGTATAACTGGCAGAAGCTTTGTATTTCAGCACAGAAATTAGGGCACCGTTTTCACTGAAGTGCTGATTTTTTTTTTTTTCCTACAGCTACAAGCAAGGAAGTCTGTAAACTGCTCTGGGAACCAAATTTGTCATAAAAGAATAGGCTTCATTTGAAATTACACAGGGAGAACAAAGCATTTTTTCCACTGATAGTATCTACACAACAGGACACAAGATGTTGCTTTTGAAATGCCAGATAATTCGGGTGGGGTTTTTTATGAGAACCAGTTTAATGACTTTCTAGGACTCAAATGCAGCTTCTTGAAAAATTGAAGTCTTTAAAATGAATTTGTGTAAACTGTGCAATGTCCACTGCTACTTGGAGGTTGGCCATAAGAGCTGCTCAGCCCACTTAACATCAGGAAAAGTCAGCTGGAAGCAGCAGAACACAGTCTATTGCCACCAAAGACAGGACCTGGCCTTTCACTCTCTTCCACATGCTTTCTGGGCCCCTTAAAAAACAGATATTATTTTTCCAATATGCTACCACAAAGGTATTTGTGCAGGACACCCACTTGAAGTGGAACTAAGGCAGTCTGGAAATGTCCTGATGAAAGCAGACCTGGTGAGGTTTACAGCACAGGTTCTACAGCCAGGAACTTTGGGAGAAGTCATGGCATCTCAAGGTTTGCATGCTTTTTAGTGTTCAATCTCTACATATGTCGAGGGTCACCCCAAATACTTTACTTTCTAAATATACTCAATCATGTTTCTTAAGAAGGAAGCTCAGTTTTCATAAAATGCCACATCATTTTGGGTGCTACGTAGGCAGTGCACAGTAACATCAGTCTCACTCATATAAGCAAGAGCATCAAGATCTAACACAGACTAATATATTAAAGGTATTCACTACCTGATGTTTCTAAAAGGATTGGCATTGGCTTGCATTTACCAGAGCTTATGACCATAGTGGGAGGCTGTTTCACCACTGTAAATGTTATGAACGACCTATACTTGTTTCTCTTCTCCTTCTATTCCCAGTCCAGTCCTGTCCAGTGGTTTGGGATCCATCTTCAGTAAATGGGACCTTCCTGTTTTCACTCTGCCCTTCAATATTGCTGTGACTTTGTACTTGGCAGCCACAGGACACTACAACCCCTTCTTCCCTACAACCCTCATCAAGCCTGTAGCTTCAGTGCCCAATATCACCTGGTCTGCAATCAATGTGCCACTGGTAAGCTTCACTCCAAGTTTATGCTATTTCATTGAAAAGGTGAGTGCGAAGGCAGTCAGCTTGGGATAACAATTTCACATGGGTCAGAATGGCTATATGATGTGTATGGCCAGTAGCAATTCACAGAAACACATGGCCCAGTTCAGTCCATAGAGGACAGCGCCATATATGTCTTAGGGAAAGTCCTGGCTGATCCAGGAGAAAGGCTGATCGAGCCTGAGGGAAAAGAGTTTCTGAACCTCTCCCCTCACCTAAAATTGGACTGCCCCAAAACAAGTCTTGAGTACTGTCAGTACAGAAGCACATCTGGATATACAATCCCACTGTCCAGATGTGGTTAAAAGAGCATCAGCAAGACAGTCAGTGACAATATGAAAAGACAGAAGAAACATTGGGTTTCTGAAGGGACCAAAACTCATTTATACCCAGTCCTCTCAGGTCTACCTCTAGCTCTGGAGGATCACCTTCCAAAGCAGCATAAGGGTGACTGATATGCTTTGTGTAATATATAATGAACTCATATGAACCAGGCCCACCGCAGTATTATTTCCTAGGAAGGTTAATGTTTTTCTCACACACAAAAGTCACCTAAAGAAAAAAAAAACAAAAACACAACAACCCCCACCTCCTCATCCACCCTATTACCATCCCAAAAGAAATAAAAGTCCATCTTGGACTGATGAAGTTTAAACCAAACAGTGGACCACCTCTGGTTCGAAGGGCATGAGAGCCCACGTTTATCCATCAGTCCCACTCAGAGCCAGGGTTACTTCCTTCCTTTCTAACCAATAGCTGGGGCAAAACAACTGCTGTGTCCTTCTGAGTACAAAGACACACACAAAAAAATAACATGCCCTTTTCCACTGGCTGCTGCAGCTCTTGCAATCCATCCCAGTTGGTGTTGGTCAAGTGTATGGCTGTGAAAACCCCTGGACTGGAGGCATCTTCCTTGTTGCCTTACTTATCTCCTCCCCACTTATTTGTTTACACGCTGCAATTGGATCGACGGTGGGGATGTTTGCAGGTAAGAAATATTTACCAAAGTCATTTTTTAACTAGGGTATCTTGACACTAGCCATTACATGACTCTGTCCAGACATTAGAGTTGTATCGGCTCAGACAAACTCAGGACAACACTCTTATTTTTGAAACTGTCTCTAAATTTGGAAGGTCTTACTGAAGTTCACACAACATGGTGAAGGCAAGAACAGAAGCAGGTTTTCTTTAAGCTTTGAATTTGTTGTTAGATTTGAAACTCAGGCAGGTGGTTTGTTCCATCTTGCTTAACCCTCCTGCCATTGGATGTGATGAATCCCACAGAGATGATGGTAAACAAACCTAGAGAAGTAGTTTCAGAACTGATCTCTTGCCACCACAAGTGTTTTAAATCACCACCATATGCATACGTCTACCTCAGCATTAATCAGTCAATGAAAAGAAACAGACATTTCTAGGATGCAGTTCATTCTATTCTGCTGCAGATTTGTAAAAATAGCTAAAGGAATGCCACTAAAAATGGCCTGCCTCTCCACTAACCAGAGAAACAATCCTAAGAGATGAATCTGACCCTTGAAGTTAAACAAGATTAATACCACTTGTGTGACTGATTGTAATAAAAAAATAAGATGGAATAAGTGTAGTCTGAGACAATAACCTTGGAAAAAGCAGTCATCCAACAGTAAGTTCTCTGTGCTCTCAAGCACTTTGTACAAGATGTGAGCTGCCTTATATTTGTTTTTTTAAACAAAATTATCCATGATTTGTATGGTTAAGAGCATTTGGCAAGTTTTGTACAGGTCTGACATTTAATCTAGGAGAGAAAGGTCAGGGGAAAGTATCTGGGGATAAGCATGGCGATGAAACAGAGACAAATGAGGACATTATAACAGGAAATGTATTAATCTTAAGAGTGACATGAAGGTGGCCTGTGAACTACCTATTGTGCTCTTCTTTGTACTGATACTCCTGAAGCCTCTGAGAAACCCTGCAGAGGTGCCTGTGAGGTCAGGGTTGGAGTAACTCAGCTCCCAGCCCAGTGGAGGATTTCCACAGCAATGATGGAGTGACCACGTCTAGTATCAAGACTACATTTAGCAAAGGTCACTAGGAAGAGATGGAAAACCCTTCTTACTCCCACAAAAGACACTCAGCTGTGCCTCTGATATTCAGGATCAGAGTACGTACGAGGTTTAAACAGTACATGTGAGCATAGCTCTCTGCAAGAAGGACACCCCGGTGAGAAGGTCCTCCTACACTCTGGCTGGATCCTCCATCTGGTCACCTGGGGGACTAACTACAATACATTCAGTGCATACAAAGAAAGATCTGCCTGAAGTAATTCTTTGAGACTGAGCTAAATTCCAACCCCAGGGATGTTATCAGAGCTCCAAAGTAATGAACTTCATTTGATTTCATCCTTTTTCTGCATGTGCATATTATGCAAGCGTGAGTGTGGTTAAATTCATCTAGATGTCATAGGGAAGAGAAGATATATCCCAACAAGTGACAGGTCCTCCTGCAGATACCTCTCATACCTGGCCTCACAGCCATGCCTTTTGTCTTGCAGCACTGAGCATTGCATCACCATTTGAGAGCATCTACCTTGGCTTACACAATTACAACTGTGCCCTTGCGTGCATTGCGATCGGGGGCATGTTCTATGCCTTGACCTGGCAGACTCATTTGCTGGCGCTTGCCTGTGGTATGTATCTTTTGCATAAAGAGAAGACAAAAATTTATGCAGCCAGGCAGTCTATGAGTAGGCTTAGAGTCAACATTTGGCTACCACTCTGCTGCAAAACTAGGTACTATGCAAGAGCTATTTCTGTGGTGGCAGCAGAGCTGAGCTTGGATGTGTGAGCTGCAAGTGCAGAGAGGAGGGCCCTTAGGCTCTGATAACCTAAAACCGTCTAGGAAGTGTGGAATTACTTTTTTGTGAAAGGAGAGCAAGCTACACCACGAGCAGAAGTTTAACAAATTAGCAACTCAACAGATTCATAGAAGCAACCTCTTCATAACTGTATCATTAAAGGAAGTGTGTCATAACAAGAGAGCTGTTGCATAAGGTCAGTTTAAAATGCATTTATCTACCCAAAGACCCTATCTCCAAGAGCAGCCAAAAACAAACTATGGGAAGAGTTTAAGAACAGTGTAGCATATATAAAATTCCAATGAAGATTCACCCAGCCTCCAACCATTTGCATTTCAGTACTTTTCTGTCCTGAGCACAGTTTCTGGATTGCTCTGAAGCTTTCCATTGCTTGACTTTGTCCTTGAGTGCCTTATCTCCTGCTTTGCCACCTCTGACATCCCGGGGCAAGGAGGCCTACAGCTAACTGCTTGTGGTTCGAAGCCACGGAACAGATACTGGTGAAGAATTTCATAGAATCGTAGAATAGAATCACAGAATAGAATCACAGAATCATTTAGGTTGAAAAAGACCTTTAAGATCATTGAGATCAATGTTAAGCTAACACTGCCAAGTACACCACTAAACCCTGGCCCTCAGCACCGCCTCTGCCCGGCTGTTAAATCCCCCCAGGGCTGGGGACTCGACC
>NW_009270001.1:2649297-2682845 GCF_000687185.1 Egretta garzetta | reverse complement strand
TGCCCTTCTCTGGACACGCTCCAGCCCCCCCAGCTCCTTCGGGGAGGGAGGGGCCCAACCCTGACCCCAGCAGTCAAGGGGCGGCCCCCCCAGTGCCGATTACAGGGGATTCCCTGCAATCCACCACTGTCCACAGGTCAAGTTGTGCCAATCAAAAAGAAATTAAAAGAAATACCACCATCACTTGCTCTTTACAAAACCACATTCTTTATTTACCATCCATCTCTACAGAGCGGATAGGACTAAATGTAGTCCACGCGGCCAGATGTAGCGTTGGGGCATTTTAACTCACTGATGAATTATAAAATTAATCCTCACATCAGGTAGCTGTCAGGATACTTTATTGTGCATTTGGACACTATTGCTATTTCTGATAATTTCTTTGGAGAGATGAGCAAGATTTTCCTCGTCTTGACCTGTCTTTGGTCTTCTTTTCTCAGCATTGTTTTGTGCCTACTCTGGAGCAGCTCTTGCTAATGCCCTATCTGTGGTAAGTTTGAGAGTTTTTTAATGGGGTTTTGGTTTCTTTATTTTAACTGTATTTTGATTTGTTATGATATAGTGCTAAGGAAGTGCCCCCAAATTCTCAATGTCAGTGTTGATGACATTGAAATGAGAATGCTGCAGCTAATGGCAGGTCTTGTACAGATTCTCTGTCAGCTGAATTGTGCGACTGCAGACTCTGCAGCTGATAATGAGATTTCAAAGACTTTGGAGCATGTCATCCACAACAGGGTTGTGCATGCATACATGAATTCCAGCACCAGTGAGAGATTTGACATGCAACACTTGGATGCAGGTGATATTTTTGAACAATTCCCAATGGTCTAAAGTTATCCTTGCTTCTCCTGAGATCTTTCTCCCACCCTGTCCACAGATAGTATTTAAGTTTCATCTGGATATGAGAACTAAAGTGGGGAGTAGGCTGCTCTCTTAAATACAAAATCATCATATCTGGACAGATGAAGAAAGAGGTGAAGCCAGAAATGCCAAGCTTTGTTTCTTTTTTAAGATCTGAGAGATTAAAGCAAAACCATATTTCAATAAAATTGATTCAGTAACTTAAAAGAAAAAAAAAAAGGAAACTAGCAGCTTCATGCATCAAATGTATTCATCTGGCATCCACTCAGCACCATGTAGGTCCCTGCAGATGGGTTGCTTTGTTAAGCACACCTGCTTTTGGGATGCGAAAAAGAAAAAAAAAAAGAACATTTTCTTCTTGTGATCTTGTTTTTGGCAAACTTCAAGTCAGGTCAAGAGGTGGAGTCAAGTCACAAGGCAGGACTGAGGGTTAGATGCGATGCCAGTTAACGCGCGAGCATTGAGGACAGTCAGTAAGTGTGCATAGTACCCTCAGTACATGACATTTGTGTGGGACAGGGAGGGTAGGATTCAGCTCATTTATTAGAGAATTTAAATGTCTACATGTAAGCTGGCTGTCTTGGCTTTCGTTACAGTCAGGAGAGCTCTGGAGCCTGATTCAGTTGCTTCAATGTTGGTGCCAAGTGCCACTCTGGCCAACAGCTGCATCTCCAAAAGGACTGAGGTCTCCAACGTGGGATGCCTTGCGCAGCCCCGTGCATTTCCGATAAACTAGATACCTCCATGTGAGCAGCTGAACATTGACATTTGGTAGCAGAGGATCTTCCCAGTGCTCCGGTGGCCGGCAGGAACCTAGCTCATGTGTAGCCCCCGCCATGTAGGCTTCTTCACCTGGGCATCCTCCTCTGGATCCGAATGGGGGTTCTGTAGGGGGTGGGTGGTTCAGTAAGGCACGTCCTGTGTCACACTGTCCTCAGGGGAAGCACAGGCTCTGCCAGCTTCTGAAATGCAAGAATTTAGCAACAGGCAGAAGTTAGCAAAAGAAAGATGCAAAAAAAGAGGTATCAAAATGCACCTGTCTGTCCTTTCCCCTCCCAGCTCGGGCTGCCACTCTGCACTTGGCCTTTCTGCTTCTCCGCGCTTCTCTTTTTGCTGATAAATTCAGACAACCCCGCCATCTACAAAATCCCCCTCTGCAAAGTCACCTACCCAGAAGCCAACCGGATCTACTACCTGAGAATGAAGAGAAGAGCATCAGAGAGCAGGAGAGAAGAGCAGAAACAAAAGCAGCAGAAACCCGGCGACTCAAAAATAAGCACAGGAGGCACCCCTCTGTGCACCCCCAAAAGCCGCCACGCTTACTGATTTCATCTGTCTGTGAGTGTATAGTTTTGGGGCACTTTTTCAGGTGCTAGCCAAGCACACCATAGCCACAAACACCACCTTTGGCAGCGGTCTGCAGCCTGGGAATTCAGCATTCCACGCTCCAGAGGAAACATGATTTGCCCTTGAGCTAGGCTTTCCAACAAGCACTCAGGTAACAGAGTAGCGGCTGCCTTATCAATCCACATGTTCTTTACTTGAAAGTCACTTCTTATCAATAATAATTGTAAGAATAGGCAGAAGAACATTAATGCTGGGAAGAGGCTGTATTTAATTTCAGATGTGTAATTTAACAAAATAAATATGCTGAGAAGGACTTGGTATCTAATAATAATAATAAATAATGTAAGAACTACATCTAAGTGCTGCACTTCAAATTAAGAACACGTATATTTGAAGGTGGAATAAACAGAGTGATCTCTTCCTTTCTTGTGTCCCGTCAATGTCTCGCCCTCTTAATCCCTCTTAAGAGCTGCAATATACACATGTGAATGTCCTTAGGGAGTGGATACAATTTTTGGTGCCCTCTCCTCACGCCTTGTTAAGTGCCAGTACAATGAAGGTATGAATATATATGCGTTAATCAGACTAGGAAAGTGACTAGCTAGCAACGATCAAACATTTTTCTTTTCCTTGCATCATTTTCTGTCTTACAAATAGAAGATCTGTCTCCTGCTAAATGCAGGATAGTAGGTCTGAATTCCTACACGCATCCAATGGGAAATAGGAAAACTTTGTGTAAAGAACAAGATAAACATTTACTGCTGGTGGCAGCTACTGCAGTTCCTTCTCTCCTTTTCCTAGGGGAGCAGTTCCCTTGCATTAAGCCACGAGCAATGAACAAGTCAAAGGCTCCCCTTGATGTTTGTTGGGTGTCAGACTGGGATCTTCTCATGGGTCTTCAGTCTCTGGCTTGCCCCATTGAAACCCCATGAGGCATCATCAGAGGTAGTCATGGGAAGCCAGGGACCCTCCTGGGGATGTTCTCCCAGGGGATTGGTTTCTAATAGGTGTAAGGCGGGAGGAGGACACTGCCACTTTATGCCTCCTCCAAGTCCTTACAACAGGGAAGGTCCGATTGCCCTAAAGAGGACTTTTCTTGGGAACCTTTTCCAAAACCTCTGCAAAACAAGCCTGACAGAAAGGCTTCCTTGTTCTAAAGCCACTTCACACAACCAGTTTAAAATCACAGACCCAAAGGACTTGAAGGTGTAAAACGCAAAGAGGCTATGCAACCACAAAGACTCAGACCAGACACTGTTCTTTCTGCCTCTTGATGTGGGGCTGCTTTGCAAATTCATTTGAGGGTCTTCAAGCAGGTGGGAGCCCAGGTCTCACCCAGTACGTGGACCTTCTTAAAAAAGGTGAGTCTGGGTGAGGTTCATGGGACCATTTGTAGCTTTATAAGCAAAAGACCAGCAGCATCAGCAACTGCCAGCTCCTCTAAATGTCCTCTTGAAGGAGCATGCAAGATTGAAGTCAGCCTGGGAGACAAAAATATGGTGCCATATAAGTATGTTGTGATGCTTTTTAAACAGGTTAGGTCATTCCAGGGACTTCAGTCTTACTTCCTCCCCTACCTGGGTGATGATAGATTTGAGATTCCACCTGGAAGGACAGCCTCACGCATGCAGATAAATCCAAATTTCAGTAGCCAAGTGTTATGGTTCAACCCATCAGGCAGCTAAACACCACCCAGCCATTCTCCCACTGCCCCCCTCCCTGTGGGATGGGGAGAGAACTGGAAAAAAAGTAAGAACCGTGGGTTGACATAAAGGCAGTTTAATAAAACAGCAGAGAATGATGATGATGATGATGATAATAGTAATGGTGATAATAAACAAATATACAAAACAAGTGATGCACAATGCAATTGCTCACCACTCACTGACCAATGCCCAGCCCATCCCCGATCACCGATCACTCCCCCCATACAGGTCCCCCCAGATTTATGTGCTGAGCATGACACCCTATGGTCTGGCATAGCCCTGGGGCCAGTGGGGGTCAGCTGTCCTGGCTGTGCCCCCTCCCAGCTTCTTGTGCCCCTGGCAGAGCAGGGGAAGCTGAAAAGTCCCTGACTGGTGTAAGCACTGCTCAGCAACAACTGAACCATCAGTGAGTTATCAACGTTCTTCTCATCCTAAATCCAAAACACAGCGCTATGCCAGCTGCTAGGAAGAAAATCAGCTCTATCCCAGCTGAAACAAGGACAGGAAGATAACCCTGTAATTGAAGATTTAGGGATCCCGCGAGCTTTGCAGCCGTTATAACCTCTTCCACCCTCAGACCTGAGCACCCGTGTTACACCTCTGCCCCATTTTAGTCCTGATGCTAACCTCTGAACCTGACCTTATTAATGCCCTCCAGGAAAGCACTGAGGGAGTGACATGGCATTCCCCCATGCCATGAGTCTTCTGGGTGATTAATAAAAGACCAAGAATCCCAGCAGTCTCCCTGACGTATTAGCTGTGAGACTTGCTGGCCCAGGGCAAACTAAGAGGGATGGGGCTGACCAGAGCTCAATACCTGACCCATCCCTATTAAGAGGGGGGAGATCTGACAGATAAACAACTTGCAGCAAGCAGGAAAGCAAATGCCCTATAGTGGTCAAACCCTCCTATGCAAATCCCAACAGCCTCCCAGAGATGTTGAGCTCTGACAAGCATCAGGAGCCCAGGGGCACACGTGTATCTCTGTGACACAAGAGCAAGAGATGATTGCTGCTAATTTGGGAGAAACAGATTATTTGCAAAAAGCAACCCGTGACCCAGGCATTGCACAAAGGCAGTTGAGCCTTGAAACTATCACAGAGGACTGCTGCAAATGGATCTATGGCCTCAGCCAGTGCTAAAGGATATTTGTAGGCTGCATGTGCAGCTGCGTATTCCTGCATGGTAACCCCAGAAAAAGCAAAAACACCATCAGAAAAGGTGTCAGCAGGCAAGGAAGACAGCAGAGAGCCACAGGAGAACAGGCTGCCAAGCTGCCCTTTGAGCCGTGACACCAGCAAACCAACACCAGTGAAGAAGCAGTCTCATCTGGCCACTGAAGACTGCAAGGTCAGGGACATCCCAGTGCTATTGCTGCTGTGGAGAAACAGAGACAGAATAACACGAGGTGATACATACACCTTACCTCTACAGTAGTCAATGAAATATAAAGCACATGCAAACTAGCAGGACCCCTTCATCTGCTCTGCACAGTTTAATTTCGCTCATACACAATCCGGCTTTAGAGAAAGATTTGAATAGTAGCAACACAAAGTTATAAAAATGCTATAATAGAGTCAGCTAAAATAATGGTAGAAACATATTTTTTAAGCAAAGCCTCAAATGTGGTTACTTACGCCAAGCATATTATTTGTTTTCTTAAAAATAAGAGTGAAGTCCAAGCACAATGTGGCTACTGGCAAGAATTTGTCATGTAAGAGCCACTGCAGACATTAATTCCTCAGCCACAAGCAAATCCATCCTGAAATCAATTAGTAAAGCAATTTCTACAGTTGAAGCCATCCATAAAAAATAGGGTATAAATGGCTTTATTAAGTCTCTAGCTAATCAAAAGATTTGAGTAACTACAGCCCGTGCTAATAATTCTTGAAAACAGCCAAGACAAATCAAGTGTCTCCTGGAAGGGAGCAGTAGACAATAAAAGCACCAACTGAAGTTATCAATGGTAGCCCCAACAGCCTGCTGCCTATTGAGTTCTATACAAGATTTTCATTAAGAGAAAGAAAATGTACAGTCCTCTATGGGACTAATAATTTTTAGACAGTTCCCAGAGATCTAACATAAACCAAATGTGCCTATAAAAAAAAAAAAAAGAAAGAAAAAAAGAAAAGCCTAAAACCAAAAGCCTCTTCTATAGTTCGAACAGTCTGTCCACCCAGCTCACCTCCACAGAAATAAATATTCTTGCACAAGTCTACGCCTGGCCTAGCAGTTGCATATACAAAAACAACCCTCTGAAAATTTGCCTTCGGAATCTGAACAGCAGCAGCAGACAGGAGCAGACGAAGCAACCCGGAGGGATTGCAAGAGACTTCCCCAGTGAACAGAGAAGACCATCTCTTCTGGAGTCCAATATAAAAACAGCATATATACTGTGTGGTTCTAAGAAAAATGCTCACTTTATTGCTCCAAATGTTATTTTTCCTACTCTTCTATTTGCCTCTTACCCCACCCTCCGCCCCCCCCCCCCAAAAAAAAAAAAACCCAAAACCAAAACATGATAAGATTCCCAAGGGAAAATCTGAGGAAAGTGCTTTAGATGTCCTGGCTTGGCTAATGATGACTCCAGAATGACTTACCTGTTAATCACTCTTCATGAACATTTAGCAAAGCTGCACCGAGGGACTGTGGAGGGGAGGGATTTGCCTTCTCAACAGGCATTTTTTGTAGCAGAGGTCAGAGCCATGCTGCCATCCACACCGGAGCATCCTAGTTGCTGGAGCATGAGATTTACCACCCTATTCCTCCACCTGATGACCTTTTTTGAGACCCAGTAACCCCCTCACATACAACTGGGGTCCAGAGCAGACAGAAACAGCAGTACAGTGGGCGACCACTGCATGAGGTGGTGACACCTCTCAGCCCAGGGAAGGCACCCAAAGCCGTAGGGCTGGAAAACCCACTGCTACGCTTTCAAACAGTGATGGGGAGAAGCGGCTGCAGCGTTGCATGGGAAGCAAAAGTCAGGCAAAGCACGACAGGTTAAAGTCTGCTGCCACCGAGCTGGTGTCCTTTTGGCCTCCACCCTCCAGCTGCCAGAGCTGCTCTGCAGCACAGCCCATTCCCTTCTCTCCCTGATCCATTCAATACTGCTCTGAGCTTAAAGGAAATACTGTGATTTTTTCAGCCCTTCTGCAATGCCAGCGCCTCTTGTTCCCCTCTCTGCAACTACAGATCAGTGCAAATAGGGGCGTGAAGCTGTCAGACACAGGGAGAGAAGGTGTCCCCCCCCAAACCCCTAGGTAGCTGTCGGGTGGCGCCAGCCAGCATCCCAGCAGCCACCAGCAAATACCAGGGAGGGCTTTATGCTTCAGAGGACCACTCCAGCAACACGGGGCCCCACCACAAGCTGAAAAACTCAAAGCTCTACAACATGTCCAAATAAGATAAGTCCCTAAAATTTCCAGCTGCTAGGAATTTGCTCTGTGCCTTGTCCATGCCATTTATCTCTGGTCCGCAATGATAAGACACATTCCCCAACACTGCAGGCTGACTCATTTTTTGGTAGACCATATTTGCCAGGGTTACAGAAATACCACCTCTGGGGGGCAGATCTGCTTGCCAAACACTGTCCCCTCACACCCCCTTCAACAGAAGGGTGTGTCTTCATTTGGAGGATGGAAGGAGTTCAAACAGGAAACAAACCCTTGATTGCAGTTGATTTTACAGTTCTCAGGGGGTCTTTTACAAACGCCTGCAGCTGTTGCCACAGCTGGAATTCACACATCCCAGTGGCGCGATGAGAAGAGCAGGGATAGCTCTGTGGGAAGCAAAGGTTTCTTCCACCATATTTTCCCTGGGAATTAGTTTAGGCACCTCCAGCTACAGCTCAGCAGCTCCTGAGCACACTCAATTACCTCGGTGCATTTAGTAGCTTAAGCTGTCGCGGAGCTGCACCCTCACACCGTGTTCCAAAGACGGCCCTTTGCACAGAGAGCTGAGGCAGACCCAAATTCATGCTCCCAAAATGTGCAGCTTCACTCAGCACAGCAAGGATGAAGCACTAAGTACATGGCAGACCCCTTCTAAAAAACACCCAATTACCTCAGTGTCATGGATGGAGTGAGAGGGAGGCAAAAATAATATAGTTTATTGGTGTATAACAGTGAGTTAACAAAGTTCAGGGGTAAATGCGACAGTAGTTTATAGGATTCGATGACAAAGTATGCTTGGTTATTTAATGCACAGAGGACAGGGTCAGACAAAACTGCCAGGGAGACCCTCCTGTTGAGTCATGAGGTTCAGAAAAGATCCCCTTGCCTTCTAAATCCCTTCCTCAGAGAGGAGTCTGGGTGCGGCTGGATCCAATCCTAGTCCCAGGCTTGGTCTGTGGTTTATGTCTAAAGGATTATATACGCACAATCAATCCTTTATGTCACTTAGCTAAGGTTTCAGAGTTAGCATGCTGTTTGCCACTCACTGAGAATCTGTTGCTGCAAGGAATCTCTCAACCTCGAGGAGCGACCCTGAGAGGCGTCCCTGCTCAAGGGGAGATCCTGGCGTGCAGCCCACTGCCGTGCAGGAGAGCTCCAAGGGCTCTGGGGCTGCTCGCTATTGAAGGGGTAAGAAAATTGGCTCATGGTCATATTTGCATCCTGACCACTGTGCTTAGGTGGGCACATTGCACAATAGCCCTTGGCTATTGTATTGTTATCTGTCTCCCCCGCATCCAGTGGGTGCATCCTTCACCATCAGACACAGACCACACACATCTATCACCACCACCACGGGTGGTTATCACCTGAAAGAGGTGAAGGGAGGGGGAGTTGGAGGCAAGGGGGGAGCACACCACCACACTCACCCACCCGAAATTCACAGGGGTGCAGGCTGCTTAGCACATCTCAGCGGCTGCAAATCAAACGGTGCTGTGCACGGAACTGCAAAAGGCAGAGAGCAACATCCTCGACCTCTGCAATTAGGATGATTTGGAGTCTTTTTCCCTTTGCTCCAGGGGACCCCAGCTCGTACCTGACCCCGCTTCTCCTCACTTCCCTTGTTTCAGCCAAGTGCTGACAGCTCCGTTGCTCTGTCATCCACAAACCTCCGCTCTGCAAAACCACTCAGCCAGGAGCCAGGCAGCGACGTCCTGGCTGTGGAGAAAACCAGGAAGGCGAAGATGATGACAGATGATCAGCCAGCGATGGTTTCTTACTGTAGCTGAGTGAGTTTGTTCCACTTGTATAAATTAAATCCTGTTTAGGGTCTTTTCCATTCCCAGAAATTGAGTTATCCAACAGAGATGACTTCTTTTTTCTTTTGTCTACTACAAAATATGCATCTTTGCTGCAAAGGGATTTATGTCTGCTTGTGTGTGTCCATGAAAATGCTGCTCTGTAGCACTGCTTACAAAAACACATAAGCATCTGCAACCAGCGTAACTTTACCTCTATCCATTGCACTGATTGCTAACTTTCAGTTGTTCCTACTGCCTGCTGGTTCATTTCTGGATGCTAGCAGTCTTCTTTCTCTTGTTGATCAGAGCTGCAACCCACGCTATGTACAGCACCTTCCACTTCTATTAAGATCTACTTAGCAAGAAAATAGTAATCACTGGGACTTATACGCTGAAAGAGTTTCTTGTTGGAGCTATTATAGCATTCTGCTCTTTGCTAAGGCCTAACATGTCCATCTCCTATAATGTTCCATTTTGTGAGAATGGATTATTTTCTTGAAAGCAGGCATGCTCTGGGTGAGACTCACACCCCACCCTCAGGGCAAGGGAAGGGGAAAGGGGGCGAAACTCCACCAAGCTGAGATTAGATGCAGGGAAGTTAAGTGAATTGGCTCTGAAATTGCAGAAGTGGATGAAGCAGCAGAAAAACACCTTGCCTCCTGTCATAAAAATGAGGCGAGTTGGCCAGCTTTGTCATTCTTCTGGGGATCATGCTGTCTTGAGGTAGGTCTGGAAAACGAGTCCCTTTGGATTTGGGCTTTTCCCTGGAGCCAGGAGAACAGGAGAGGGGTTTGAAGCTGAAAGTCAGAATTGTTTGAGTTGCAATTTCCTCTCCACTCCTGAAATACAGCTGTACAGTTAACCTTGGGCTTCCAAAACCCTCTAGTATTTCAAAATGTTCCGATACAGCTGATCCAGTCTACAATGCTACAGATGAACAGGAAAACAAGCAGCCTTCAGATTGAGACTCATGGCATGAAGCAGAGGGCTTTCTCACTACCAGCTCCTGAGTCCAAGGGCAAAGAAACAAACAGGATCCTGCCAAGAGCCAGGAAGAACCAATACTCCACCCTCCAGAATTGATGCACAACACAGGGAGAGAAGAGGGGATCTGAAGGTGTCTGAAGGTGTCTAAAGCTGAAGATGGCCATACGAGACGCCAGTGTCTTCCAGCCAAAATGCACATTATCTTCGGAGCCAGTTTGCCATAATAAGCAACTGCAGCTAGGATCATGATGGTGAAAAGAACAGTTTCCAGTGGAGGTCCCATGGGTGCTTGCAGCTCAATCGCATTTCCAGAGGTATCCAGGCCAGCCTAGGCAAATGCCCGTTGCTGATAAGAAAAGTGATAGTGCTGCCTGGAAAAAGATCAGGGAACAAAAACCAAACAAGAGGAACTAGCCAGATGAATGCACTTCGTTTTTATTTGACCTGTATTTCATTGTGTTTCATGAGAGATATGACTACCTGGTCTTTCCTAGGGTCTCAGAGACATTTTCTGTGCTGGACACCAAAGCCACCTCTACACTAGTGAACAGAAGGTGCCAGTGGCACCTCATCACCACCTAAATGCTGAACCACCAGCACAGCCCTTGGCATGCATTGGCCCTGGCCAGCCAGATCACTTCCAAACAACTCTTCAGTCCCATTAACAGCAATGTTTTAAACAAGTATCTTGAAAAATCTAAAAGAGATGAGTTGTTTGCTAATCCAGCACTCCTGTATCCAGAGCATCAGCCTACAGGAAGAGAGTCTGAACCCATGCCTAAAATTGTCACCTATCTGCCATGACAGCGTAGAGCTTTTTTGCACCCTACTCTAGCCATAAGACATCTACAACATGCTCTTTACAAATTCCTGCCCCACTCCTATGCAGCAGAGAGAGACTATTGCTCTTAATCAATAAGTGGATTTCCAGATAGCAGTTAGGCACTCTTGCAGCTGCATGGACTGAGAAGGAGAGTGCTGAGCACACATCAAGCTGGACAGAAAGGACAGTGGGTCTCCAGAGCAGGCGAGAGGAGAGAAGTAATGTGTGTGCGTTAGGAGAACTGTTTATTTTGGGAGCATGCATCAGCAGCAGCATCCAGAGCCTTATGCAAGCTCAGAACATGGAGAGTTTTGACTGTGCCAGGACCAGGAAACTGCTGTTTATGAGAGCTCTAAAAAATTGATATCTGAATATTTGCTCTGAATTCCATAACTGAGCATGTGGCTGTGTCAGACAGAAACCACGAGAGGGAGACGGACACCGGAGACGGATGGTGCTCCTCCCCTGCCATCTCCATAGCCACTTGCTAAACACCATCCAGTTGTCACACAGAGGAATGTCAAACAGCAGATTTCTCTAGATAAATTTTACAGGCCAAAATGAAGGGATAGAAGCTGCCCTTACCATCTTGAGTTTTGGTCCACTCTGCATAAACCCAAAACTATTTCCCTCAGCAAAGAAGTGCAAGATTGCGACAGAACCCTTGGTGCTCTGTGCTGAGACAGATTTTTCCACTGTGTATTTTCTCATAAAAAACAAGATGATGAAAAGCAACGTGGCCACAGATATTGATGGGAACAGACTTGCTGATGTTGCTCCTCCAGGCACCCTCCCTCTGGGACAGCTCGGTCATTGCCGGGCCAGAGGAGCTGCCTCCTTAGCCAGCCCATGGGCTGAGCATCATTCTCCCTCAATACACCATGTGGTTATCTCCCTCTCCTGCCACACCTCCATTTGCACTGCCGCCTCTCCACACCCCTCCAAGAAACCACAGATCGGGAAAAAACCTGGAAATGAAACAGTGGGTTTGGTCACAGTCAGCCTTAGGGCAGGAGGCTAGACCAGATGAACTGGTCCAGAGGTCCCTCATCCTACTGGAGCAGATTTGGAGCGTCATCTGGTTTTGGCACTGTGTCCCATAACATCCTCATAGACGAGTTAATGAAGTATGGGCTAGATAAGTGGACAGCAAGTGGGATTGGAAACTTGGCAGGAAATACCCTGGGGGTCTTGGTGGACACCAAGTTGACCATGATCCAGCAATGTGCCCTTGAAGAAAGAAAGGCCAACAGCTTCCTTGGCTGCACCAGGAGGAGCTTTGCCAGCAGGTCGAGGGAGGTGATCCTTCCCTTTTACTCAGCACTGGTGAGACACATCTGGGGTATAGTGTCCAGTTTGAGGCTCCCCGGTACAGGAGAGACAGGGACATACCAAGTCTGGCACAGGGCCACAAAGGTGGTTAAGGGATTGGGGGACCTGTCATACAAGCAGAGGCCAAGAGAGCTGGGACTGTTCAACCTGGAGAAGTGAAGGCCTGGGGGGACCTTATCCATGTGTACAAATGTCTGATGGGAGAGAGTAAAGAAGGCAGAGCCGGACTATTCTCAGAGGTGCCCAGTGACAGGAGCTCAGCTCCTGGGGACAATTTTCCCACCAACGAGGGATGACAAGGCGCCCACGAATGCTGACTACGTTTCACACATCCACAGCCCAACCTAACAAAGGCAGACCAGGACTTGAGTTTCAGCAATCTGCAGAGCCACATATATGGGTTTACATCATTTTAATGCACCTGCTGGAGTCCAAGAGCTGCTGCAGCTCCCTGTGCAGACCTGATCCCTGCAGTGCAACCAGAGCTGAGGAGCACAGCCAAGACCTGCAGCATAATGACCATCTGCTACCGGGTGGTTTTCAATGCACCGCTTGAAGGCTGCTGAGCATGGAGATGGGTGTGGAGACAGAGCGTGTGAAGCTGGATTAGGGCTGTTAGAGTCTTTCCTGGCAGAGCTGACAAGTTCAAGCACCGTACCCAGCTAACACAGCTAGACAGTTCCTGCCTGGCGAGCAAACACAGCCAGGGGTCATTCAGGCATTTCTCTGGCACAGCTCAGGTACTAAGCCTGGTTGGGATCCAACCACCAACCCCCTTGTGACCATGTCAACCATCGTGCTCAGTCCAAGGGGTGTTCTCAGAGCCACCTTCGCACAGAGCACAACAGGCAGAAGAAACACATCAAGCAGCAGAGAGACGGTGAGTTAAGCCATAGATTCAGCCCTCCTAAATCTCAGAGGTGCCAGACACCAACCCCAGCTGCTTTGTGCTCAGCACCAAGTGGTCTCCACACGTGCCTAAAATCAAGAGGCAACTCGCTAGTCACCTGCATTACCTGCATGCTCAGGTTGCACATCATTACATGGTTACCCAGGGCTCACCCAGAGCTGGTGGCCCACTCTCAGGCAGATGGTGTCTGACAGCTACGTAACAGGCACATGGCACATCGTGATCCTTTTGACAAGGAATGGCCTCTGCTGTTTTATTCTTCCCACCTTAAATCCCAAAGCCCAAAAGACAAGAGTAGACAGCTATGCCCTTGAGTGCCCAGCATTGGAAGTTAGCGATGGGCACCTGACTTGGCATGGGTGGAATTACAGCTGGGAAGTTTTACATCATTCCCACTCTTCTGCATCAATCCTATAAGGAATCTCAGTCCTCAGGCAACCAGGAGTGCTTTGGCCATCTAAGGCACACAGCCGCAGGCAGGTATTCCTGCACCTGACTCCAGCACCCAGTCTGGGATCTGGCCCAGACCTTTTCAGAAGGCAATTGTTGGAAATTTAGGGATTCTCCGAGGCAGTGGCTGCAGTAGTTAAACCCTCCCCATAGCTGGCCGCACCTACAGTCCAGTGAACCCATCTGATGGCGTTGGAGATCACCGCTGCTCTGCCTCTAGTTCATGGAGCAGGCTGCTGCCAGGGAACTCATTCCCACGTAGGCATCAGCAGACTGTGATCCTGTCACTTATTAACCAGCTCTGATAATCTCAACAAAGCATCGCTCCAAGACATCCATCACAGACCTGCAAGCTGGCAGCTTTTTTTTGTGAATCCCCTCCGATGTGTAAACAGCCTCGTTCAAGCACCAGGATTGGACAGGGCGGTCCTTTTCCGGGAGGAAAGTGCCACCCCACCACCCCGCAGATGGACAGCCCGACAGCGAATCCCGCCTGCCCTCTGCACTGCATCCCTTTCACAGGGAGCAGAAGGGTTTACATGACTTGGGGCCAGGCCTGAGCATCCCTGAAACAGGAGAGATGTGAAGCCTAAAAACTTAACCTGATCAGATTCCCTAGGAGGACCTCACATCCAATTTACCCAATGCATTTCCCTTCTTTTGAGATGCAAGGATTTGCTTTACCAGTGAGAAAGCAAAGGCAGCCCAAGGAGAAATTAATAGTAAAAAGGAAAAACTTTACTGCGCTGGAGTGATGCAGCTTCCCCTGCAAAATTTCGTGTCATGTGTACTACTCGGTGCAAAGTCAGTGGGCGGCAGTGGCTGGTGCACTCGCAATGGCCGGCGCCTGGTTGATTAGGGGAAGCCTTGTTCAAGCAGCAGTGCTAAGCTGACGGCTGCTGGCAGATACCCTACCCTAAGGGAGAAAAAAAACAATAAAATAAGATCCCGTCTCCTGTTAAAAACATGTCCATCAAAAGAGAGGCACCCCGGGAATGAACGCAGTGAGAACAGCATCACTCCAGCTCGCGTAGATGCTGAGGCTGTTTCCAGAGGGCTGGAGGAAGCAAATTCATAAAGCTAGATGGGTTCTGGTTCAACAGCAAACCATGTGCTCCAGCAGTTGGGTGAAGTCGCAGGGTTGCTTCTCTAAGCCATCACTGCAAGGGAGTCTGAAAGTGGATTAAACTGGGGGTTAAATTAGCCTAAGAGGTTGCTTAAGTTCACTAGCTTTTCTTCTGCCCTTTCTCCTATAACTGACTCTCTCAAGACTTCCCTCTCCAGCCTCCCCTCTGCCGTTCACAGTGATTTCACAGCCTTATAAACCTCTCAAATATGCCACACTTCTGATATTCCAGATTCCTGCAGTGAGGCAGGGAGGCCAGGTTAAAAAAAAGAAGGAAAGATACCCCTCGAATTTCTCAAACAACTGATAAAAAGAAATTAAACAGTGGAAGGTCACCAGGTCCTTCACTCCAGCATGTGAACAGAATAGAGCCTCCAAAAACTACCCAGAAAGAGGAAAACTCGACAGGCCTGCTGAGCACAACGCGCTGTGATGCACACGCACAGGTCGCTGTTTGGAGAGGGACGGATGCTGAGCTGTCTTGGATAAGGAGAATAATGCTGGAGAGGTCAAGCTCAGGTATACCAAGAGTCCACTTGGAAGCCTTGAGTCCTTTTAGGTGGTGGAGAGGGAGAAAGGACAGAGTTAAGGGAGAATTAGTTAAAAAACAAATAAAAGGCAGCAGGGAAGAGGACATTTGGAGAGGCCATTGGCACAAGACCAAGGACAGAGCAAGAGGAAAGGTGGAGAATTCAGGAGGGAACCTTCTTAACATTTGCTTGGAGCTCACCGAGTGGGAGGAGAAACAAACTAATTAGTAATATCAGGACAGGAGCCACGCTAGCCTATATAAGCTGGTGGGACATTTTCTTTTTCCCACTCTCTTAGCCTTGCCTTCCTTCTGTCCTAGCAGAGCAGCAGCTACCCCTGAACTCGTCAGAGAGGTAAGAGCACTCTGTTCATTCCTTTTAATGCACAGCAATAAACACGCACCGTGTTACTGGCTTACCTGGATCTTTCTTCTCCCCCAAAACACCTAAAAAAGGGCATTTGAACAGTCCTGCTGAGTGGAAGCAGCTAAGGCTCAGGAGGAGCACAGAGTTTGGGGAACATCATAAGAATTTCAATTACTGAGAATTTTCTAGCAGGGTGAGGATTTATTAGTGCTACTTAGCCCAATTGGCTGAACCTTTGAGAAAAAAGGAAAAAAAGAAAGAAAGGAAAAAAAAAACCACCAAACTGGAACTCTTTAACATCTCCTTTTACTGCCTTTCTATTCTGCAAAATGAAAAATGCACAGATAGTAATAATATGCAGTTAATGTGATGGTATCTCTGGATTTCTCTGTCCCCAAGAGACAGATCTCTGGAAACTGAATTGCAAATAGGTTTAATGAATATTTGAATCTGAGAGATGAGCTTTCTTTTGAACTAATGCTTTGAAATGTATCTTCTGTGGGAAAACCTGAACTTTTTTTCGGTGAGGGTCAAGCGCATTATAGTCTCTCTGTTTTGGGGAGGGTGCTTGTGCACGTGTGTGTTCCTATACATAACACAACACGGTACTTACCCAGCTCTCCTAACCCCCTGGTAACATTACACAGGCTATGCCGAAATCAGCGCTGCTGAGAATCTGGCCCTTTCCCCCTATTGTACTTAGATGCAGGAATTCCTCTGAAAACATGCCGCACACGGAGCTGGCTGCCCACACGCTTCGCAGCAGCAATCCAGGGAATGCAAGATACAATGGCTGTAATTGTGCGGTAGCAGTTCCTTGGACAAACAAGTGCCGTGCAGTAACTTAAATCCTCTTGATTTACAGAGTAACTTGAATTTTATCAGGGAGAGAGGAAAATTCCAGAAAGAAGAGAAAGCGCTAGGTAACTTTGCTGCTTTGTCAGAGGTAAAAGCCCAACACCTAGCAACACCAGCACTAGCTGGGAAATAACTACTACTTGGGAGTATTAAAGCAATTAGCCAAATAAAAGCCTCTCTCAGCTGCAAGCACAGCACCACTCTTACCAGGCGTAACACATAACGAAGGTGTGACCAGGCTTGTCTCCATTTCAGCTCCTGAATAAAAGGTGTTTGCAGGGCAGACGTCGCAGTAGTGCAGCAGCAGCACGGAGCCTGCTTGGCTGCAGCTTTAACGAGGCATTACTGGGATGCCATAGGTATGGCGTGACGTGGAAGAAGTGTACACCAGTGGAAGAGAAATTGATTTAGGGAGACACGAAGTTGCATAACATCAGTGCTTTGCTACGGGACATTTATTAACTCTGAAAGGGTGATAAAAAAAACAATAGATTAGCTTCTTGGCCCTGTGATGATTTCATTTTCATGCAAGACAAACATCTGGGTTTGTTTTTTTTTCCTATTCTCACGGGTTGCATTTCCTAGCTGATGCAAAAGTATTTAGCTACTGTTAGCTGCAAAACCTTCCTCCTTGCTTATGTGACCATCCTTAGCGAGGGCAGCAGAGAGAGATTATCCAACAGCACCAAGATATCCAGGCGAGGGGAGGAAGCAAACATCTGGAATGACCGGGGAAAAGCAGCAGCGCCCCACACCAAGCTCTCACTTTCCACGGTACATCATGGGAAAACAGTTTTCAACAGTTCCTCTGCACTTGCAGCAGAGCACAAATCGGTCCTTGCACCACAGAGATGAAAATCACACTCAGACTTGCTCTGCCTGGGTCCTGCTGCTGCTGCCCCTGCATCATGCCAGTTACACACCAGTTACATGCCAGTTACACACCAGTTACATGCCAGTTACACGCCAGCACCAGGAGCCTGCACTGCGTTTCCTCCCAGGCACTGGTCGGGAGCACCTCTCCAGAGCACACAGGAGATCAGGCATTGCGCTTCAGGCTGTGTGGCTGAGCGCAGGACTTACACAGCCTTTAGTTAAGAATCTGAGATCAAAAAAACCACTTCCCCAGACTAATAGAAATAACGAATAAATAAAAAAAAAAATTTAATCCTGCCTCCCTGCAGAAGCCAAGTACTCCATTCCAGCAGAATAGTCCGTTCACAATTATTTCCATTCCCTTCCTTCATGCACTAAGAAAAAAAGCCTGCTTTGACTGAAAGCCACATGTTAATGTAACTTCCATAGCAGGTCTTCACAAGGCCTGCTGTAGACCGGCCTTCATGCAATGCCAATCAGAACATGCACATTCCGGCTTGAATTTAAATTCAAACATCACCATCCCAAAATTCTCTGAGCATTTCCATTATTCTGCAATAAGACACCGCTTGTCTTCTGTCCTTTCTTAAACAGCTGCTATTGCCCAATCCCTAAAACAAGGTAGTGTGTTAGCAGATTGTTAATCTGAGCATATATGGCAGCTACTGCTTCTTACAATGTCAAACATTATTAAAAATGCCAAAAAAAAAGTCTGTGCCAGCACCGGTTTCCAAGTGGTTTATTGTTCCTTTATCCTGCCTTTGGACAATTAAGCAGGAGCGGTGTGAACCCTCCACGCTCTGCATTTCTGGACGGATGGAACAAGCCTCAGGGCTGTGGTGGCAGCCAAACCACCGCACACAGGAGACAGCCCTCAGGCAGTGCCAGGGACATGCTTTGGGGTGGCAGCAAAGCCAATGGGGCTGGATCTGTCATGAAGACCCCACCTGAAACCGAGGGTGCTCCTAGCCCACCCATCACATACCAGGCTGCTCTGCAGGTGATGGGGGTGTTCCGTCATGATTTCCTTCTCCTCTAGCATATATAAGCTGGTAGGAAAGATGAACCAAAGTTCATGTGATCCCTCTCTAGAGTTCACATAATGAACGTGACTTCGACCACCGCTGGTGGCCAGATGGTACCCATGATCACACCCTAATCACTGTGATTTTGAATATTCTGGAAGAACAGGTATGCAGGGCATTGACGCAGCCTCCATCGGGGGTGAGGTTCAAGCCAGCTTGGTGGAAGTGACTCACCTGGTCACCTGGTCTTTCTGCCGTGCCAAGCGCATCGAGCTGACTTCACTTCTGCCCGTGAAAAATCAGAGCAAAGAGTTCTCCAGTCTCGAGCTTGCACTGTGCAGCACCGTGCCTTGCACCGCCGCCGTGCCAGCAGCACAGCCCATGCGCTGCCAATAGCCTCGACAGCAGATAAAAACTGCACATCTATAGGAAAGATGGGGAAAATCTTTTTAGTAGGGCCAGCTGTGTCAGGACAAGGGGTGATGGTTTTAAACTGAAGCAGGGTAGGTTTAGACTGGATCTAAGGAAGAAATTCCTTACAGTGAGGGTGGTGAAACCCTGGCAGGGGTTGCCCAGAGAGGTGGTGGAGGCCCCATCCCTGGGAACATTCCAGGCCAGGTTGGACAGGGCTGTGAGCAACCTGATGTGGTTCAAGGTGTCCCTGCTCCTGCAGGGGGGTTGGGCTGGGTGACCTCTGGGCGTCCCTTCCCACCCAAAACATTCTATGATTCTATGATTCTATGATCTCACAGGGGCTTAGAGCGTGTAACTATCCCAGGGTAAAAATCACCTTGCACGAGAAAGAAATGAAACTCCACGCAGGTACTCAGCGTCCTCAGGAGAAGTCCTTTCCCATTCATTCTGTCCCTGGTTCAGCAAAGCCCTGAATTCACATTGCTTCACTGGGAAGTTAAGGATGCACTTAAGTGCCTTCCTACAGCAAAGCAACTCAAAAGTTTTGATGAATTAGGGCTTCCAACTAGACCTGTTTTCTTCTCCACCACGTGAGCGGGCCAGAGAGTGACTCTGTCACTTCACGTGGACGTTACAGCCCACACTGCAGACCCTCTCCAGGCTCCTGCGTGGCATACAGCTCCTCACTCAGCGTGCAGGGAAACAGCATGGCACACACACTCTGCAAATGCAAATCCAACAGCCCTTGACTTTATGGATTAGCAACAGAGGAAGCCTGAGTTACATAAAGAGGAAGATTCTTTAAATTGAAAATGTAAATGCACTTTCACCAAATGAAGAGCATTTATCTTGGCTGGAAATTTTGATTTAACTGAAAGTGCATCCAATTCACTTATTCCATTATTTCAGAATAAAATATGAGAAAAGCGAAGGTTAATGAATCAAGGTAATGAATTATAACTGAGCCAGGAAAAAGCCTTCCAGCGCTGAGACACCATCCCTAGCAACACTCTCACCCTTTTCTTCCTTCTCTAGTTAAGCTCCTCGCCTTTGTCTCCTACACATAGTCAAATTCAACACTCTTCCACACACTGGTCCTGTCCTCACCCTCTTTCATGTGGAACCTATACTTGCATTAGCAGGGGCCCTTCCAGAAGGCAGAAAATGTCTGTTTATTGTTTGTGCAAATATTTACTACTTCCTGAAATGTCACCATCAGCCTTCCAATAACACAGTAAGAAATGGTCCAGGAATTGCCTCAACCCCACCAACACCCTGAGCTGCTTAACCACGTGCCTGGGTCCGCAAGCGTAAGGCCCAGGGGAGAGGCTGCTTCAGCTTAAGTACTCAGCACCCGTATTTCTGAATTATGAAATCTCTTCCCCTGCTGTCAGGAAGGCTTTTACTGAAGTTCCAAGTGTGTCAAGGACTAACTCCAATAATTGCGTGCTTGTATCCTCTTATTTAGGCTATTAACTCACTACCTAAATTCTTTACTTCCTGCACAAGCTGTTACCGGTGAGACCTGGAGCAGCTCTGGTTCTGTACTCCCTCAACAAGGTACCTTGTCTTGTGTTTTCTTTGTCTGGACAATTACCAAGAATTACTCCTTCTCTTCAGGAAATGGAATATGCTTCAGGGAAAGGTTTGGCTGTTTTAACTTTGCTGACTTCACATTGAGAATAGGCCCTTAAACAAATAACGAATTGGCTATAGGACATTGCTTTTAAACTCCAGTACTTACAGTTAGGTGTAAGTCTCTGATCCACGGGCCTGAATGAAGATGTCTAGAGCTGTATGAGGTGCCAAAGGGTATTCCAGCAGCTCCTAATCCAAAGGCCTTGTCTCCCATAGGAAACCCTGTCTCTGCCAGCCCTGCATGGATGCTCTGAATACCTTATTTAGTCCTAAACACCCCTGTTTGGCCTATAACACTCCCCTACCTTATTTAAGTCTTGATATAGTGCCTGCTAAATTGAGTAAGAGTCTTTTCATTAGTTCCTGAGCATTTCTTACCACACATCCCAATCTGTGATCACCTATCTTGTCTTATGCTGAAGAGCAAAGGCCAGTGCAGACCATGTAACACCCTGCTGGGCAGCTGCCAGAGAGAAGAAGGTAACATGACTAAGGTGGAATGGAAAACAAGCACTCTGAATTTGCCCCTTAAGCTCTTAAATCACTGCTGAGTACTTCTAAAGATGGGGCAGCTGAAAAGTGCAATTCAACACAGAAAAAAAATGTACGTACATAGGCATGTGAATAATGGAGTAAGGCACCACGAACAACCCGTAAGCTAAGACCATGCTCATGAGAAAGGCTGAGCTGATCCCAGCCGGTAACTGTATAGAGACCCATAATCCTAACTTTAGGTACCTATTACTGATGGCTGATGGATGAATTCAAACTGGAAATATGGGTTAAGCAGCAGGGGAAACTTAATCATTGAAGCAGCTTCCTAGATTGTGGTTCAACTTCTATCAACACCTGTGCTCAGCTTCTATTGATTTGAATCCTGAGGTAAGCTGTAACTTCTGTGAAGCCAGTGTCTCCTAATGCTGTCTTGCTCTTCTCAGAGCAAATCAAGAGCTGCTTGGTTTCTAGAAAACATGGTACAGCTGAGCAGGGCTTTAAAATCAGGTGAAATACCACTACGACCATGCCACAAGGCTCAGTGGTTCCTTCTAGTGTTCAAATCTATGACTGCAAGCAAGTCTGGAAGGACAGCACAGGGTCCCAAGAGCACGTGAAGAATGAATGTGCTCACGGAGAAATGAAAATCAGGGGTTCAGAGTAAGGATTTTCCTCTTTCTGGCTCCAAAATAACACGTGGTGAGCAATAATAATATGTGGTAGAGAGAATAAACAGGGATCAGTAAAAGGCATTGTAATTAATTTTTTTTTTCTCCCTTGAATTTTACCAAAGGGTCAGAACACCAACATGGAAAATAGTGTTGATGTCAAGATAGAAACCAAGGGGGAAAGAAAGCCAATAAAGCAGAATCCACTGAGCAAAGCTGGGAAGAGAATCTGCAGAGCTGTTGGGTACATCACAGGAGACATGAAGGAATTTGGAACCTGGCTGAAAGGTAAAGCTACGTCATCATGACTAATTAGGGGGTTCCAAAGAAGAATTACATCAAAGGGGTAATAACTAACTTCTCAGTAACGTTATTCAAGTTGAAGCATTACAGAAACTACCTCTGCCCTGATTTATTTCCATCTTATAGGAAAAAATCAGCTTTGTGCAGAGAGCCACGTATTGCTTAAATCTTGAGGATGACTGAGATGACATTTACCTCCGACATGTCATGTACAAAGTGAATTTAGTCCCAGAGAACATAACCCAAGATGGTTATTCTGTGCTCTGCCATCCTTCATAACCCTCCCCGTCCTTTCAGCTGAGCAGTTTCTGTAAAGCCTAATGCCACTGTGAAGTTAAATTACACATATATAGGTGTGTTTTGTCCCCATAATAAATCAGCAATGGAATACACACACAATTTGCCATCTGAGGAACAGACATCATAAATTAGCCAGTCCAAATGAAACTGGCCCAGGGTACTTTATAACAGGGGACTCTGGCAACCACACTGTTCATCTCAGTTTTCCAGCTGTAAGACTTCAGTATAGACCATAATAAATCCCAGTCAGGTTTTACAGTCTCGTTGATTCATTGCTTCAGTCATGCTGCCAAATTCCACTGCCAAAACTCTTCCTGAGTTTCAAAAAAAACCCCATCCTGAATCAGTATCACCTGTGAATTCTGGGAGGGCTTTTTATTATTTATTATTTAATTTGATCTCTTCCAGATAAGCCCCTCGTGATCCAGTTTATTGACTGGGTGCTGCGTGGGATATCCCAGGTGATGTTTGTCAACAATCCCCTCAGCGGGCTTATCATAGTTGCTGGTTTCCTGGTGCAGAACCCATGGTGGACGCTCACAGGCTGCTTGGGAACTGTTGTCTCAACTTTAACAGCGCTTATTCTGGGTCAGGACAGGTAAGTCCATCCTCTTCCCCTTCAAAACCAGACTGTCACTTCAGTGGTGACTTATGTGTTAAGGAAGAGACATGGACAAACAGCATGTATCTAGCCTTCACTGGCTATGTATCTGGTCTGGAAGGACCAGCCAGATCTTCCCATCAGCTGCATCTGATGCAGGGGGACACTGGACGTAGCTACAGAAGGGGTAGCTGGGGCTGAGAGGACATGAGACTCAAGCATGTGAAACTGAAGGGCAGTGCACAAGCCTTGGCAGGCCATCGTCCCACAGTCACAACTGCATGGGGAAGGAGGGGGTGATGCGAGCAAAGCACCCATGGGAGAAAGGATCTCAAGGTGGTTGTCTCTTTCACACAGATCAGCCATTGCGGCAGGCCTGTATGGCTACAACGGGGTCTTGGTGGGATTGCTCATGGCCGTCTTCTCTGCTAAGGGAGACTACCACTGGTGGCTTCTGCTGCCGGTAGCACTGGTGTCCATGACGTGGTAAGTCAGATGGCTCCCCTGCTTCTTATTCCAGTCCCAGTGTCCCCACATCAAGACTGAGCAGTGGTATTTTTATGCACTATGCAGACTACAATGGGAAAAATACAAAACTGGCATGTATGTGCTACTAACTCTGTATCATTATTTGCACTTTTAAATTCAAATGTAATCCTGAAACAAATAAAATACCCACATAATCACAAATAAACCCAATGGGAAAAAGGAAAACTGATGGCTGATCATATGTAATTCAATGCCCTAAATATTAGCCATATTGCTACGATACATCAATTCATTTTTGTCTCAAGAGTAACGTTATTTTAACCATTCCCTACCACCACCAACCACAAGTGTTTCATCTATTTAAGCCACCATATAAAAATGTCATGAAAATTTACCTCTCCAGGCACAGAAGCTGTTCAGTGGTCCCATGATGTGATGGTTGATGTTAATGAAAACAAACAACTAATAATACTTTACCCATATATATGACAACATCATCTGTTAGGTATTTGGACAGAAAATTTTGAAAGCTGGTCTTTCACCCCTAAGACGTCTAGTTGGAGACGGGCAAACCCCGCATATTATCTGTCTGCCTGAACACCATTTAGTGTTGTACTCATTTTAATAAGCACAACTTTGATCAACTTTGATGTCAGCCCTTACTTCTGATCCATAAGCTTGAACAAGGACATGCATCCGCCTTCACAGATCACTCAGACCTGGCACAGGTGTCCTAAATCCAGTCCACTTCAGTAAGTAAAAAAATAAAAAAAGTAAACACCGAGACTGAGCTGTGGAATAACCCCATTAAATCACTGGATCCTCCACACGAGAGGAGGATCTTGGCTCCTTCATGGTCACCAAATTCACCCCATGTATTGCATAACATGTCAGGAATCCGTACATTGCTGACTGCCCTGGGAAGGGTAGGAAATTTACCAAGTGACCCTAGCACATCTCTGATTTTATCAGAAAGACTGAGGAAATTAAACAGCTTTTTTTTTTTTTTTTTTTTTTTTAAATAGAGTGAAACGCCTGCAGCTGTTTTTTTTGTTGGTGGGGTTTTTTTCTGCCTAGCTGACAAGCTCCTAGTGAGATCATTTCATTCTTCTTTCAGCCCTGTTTTCACCAGCGCTTTAGGCTCAGTCTTCTGTAAGTGGGATCTGCCTGTTTTCACCTTGCCTTTCAACTTGGCCTTGACCCTCTATCTGGCTGCATCAGGACCCCATAACCTCTTCTTCCCTACAACTGTCATTCAGCCTGCAATAGCAACACCAAACTTCACCTGGACAGATGCTGAAATGCCAATGGTAGGATGCCCTAAATGCCTTCTCCATTTACAAAGTAAACCACTACGGAATCGTATTACCTTCCTTTACATTACTGCATTATGGCCTGGCAATACCAGCTGCCATTGTAAGATAGCTATTATCCAAAACATAAAGGCTTACTGTGGAAAATGCCATTTTTGATAGCTTGAAAATAAGAATCTTTCTGGTATCTGGTATCTTTCATTTACAGTTGGATCTAAATTATAATCTTCAAAGAGTGTCTACAATCTAATTGCCCGTTACCGTGTGTATACTGATCAGTGCCCCCACAAATAAGGTTGTGCTGAGACTACCAGTTATCTCACAGGTTAATCTTAGTTTTCCACGTAGAGAGTGCTGTGTTTCTAGATTTGCACCTTTCTGACCAGAAACAAGCAAGCAGATATTACTATGGAAGAATGGTTACAAAGTTGGGCACAGGCACGTGTTCACATACTTTTAGTTAATATTCAAGTGGGACCTTTAAAAAAAAAATTATTCTGCATAGCACGGTAAACAACATAGATACTAACTGGAGTAATAGATTTCCCCTAAGGCTCAGTGGACTATTTTGAGGGGTTCCAAGGGAGCGATTAGGAAAAAGAAGTTAATTGACACTAAATAGCAATCCACACGAGTGACATTTCAAAAGGAATGTTTACCACGATGCATAATGTTATGGGGATCACAGATGGGCTGTTCCACATGAAGGAACACAACATTTTGACAAAATGTGTCTTAAAACCATCTCTAAGCTGTAACCAAGTTGGGCTCCATCCCACCAACCCAGCAACTCTCATTCATATTCCTAGTGAATCCCAAGGGAGTTTCAGGTATATAAACCTATCAGGGACATGGCCTTACCCGAGTGAAGTCTTGTAACTCTGGACAAGCCATTACTGGCCATTTCATCCTTGGATCTGCTCACTCAGAGGCAAATATCTTCCCAAAGGCATCGCCTACCTGAGCACTTCTGTTTCCAAGATTCACTGTCATGCTCCGTAACAGCATGCAAAAGTGGCCGAGTCAGCAGCATGTGTAAAGATGATGAGCAAACCCTTCCAAAGTCTTCTCACAAAAGACATTTAGCTTTGATATTAGAGCAGAAAAACCGGCAGAGGAGCTCATGGCTAGGGAATAAGGCATGAACCATTTTCATTGAAGGGGAAACCCTGTGGAAATGCCCTGCTGCCTCCCGAGTAGCGTTCAAACTTTCCACTTACAGTCCACAAAGAGAGACTGCATCCGACAAATGCTGAACACGAATGTGGCCAAGAAAAATAGGCTTTAAAAAAAGAAAAATGAAATTACAAAGCTGATAACAAATTATCTTTTTTTTTGTTTTTTAATTCCTGCAGCTCCTGCAATCTATTCCAGTCGGGGTGGGTCAGGTTTATGGCTGCAATAACCCCTGGACTGGGGGAATTTTCCTAATTGCTGTATTTATCTCTTCTCCGCTCATTTGTCTCAATGCGGCAATTGGATCAGCAGTGGGGATGCTGGCAGGGAAGGATTTGACTTGTGTCACAGATTTATATAAAAGCATGGAGAATAAAAGAGGAACTGCAATGAATGGAGCTTTTACAGTCACAAATGTTTCTTCCATTGGAGAATGACTGCTTGAAAAAAAATATATATATACACTTCCATTTTAAGAATGCTTTTGATCTACTTCCCCATTCCCTTACCTCATTTTGCGATGGTGGAAATCTTCAGAAGAAAGAAGAGTATTTTTGGCTGAAATGACTTTTTATCGTTAAATACTTCATTTCTGAATATATTCTGATGGTTTTAGGAGCAGCTTAATAAAAGCCATAGCCATCAGTCTGAACGCTCAGGCCTCAGGGATGCATTTAGAGTTCACATATATGCTCATTCACTCATATATCTTCTGCTGAAATCGTATGGCCAAATTCAGCTCAGCAGCTCCAGGGAAACTGATTGCATTAGATTAAAGTGGCTTTAGTCTTAGACTGTAGCAACACGACTGCTACATATGCAAGCTAGAGACCTAAAAAGTTGAATTCCTGCCATTTCTAGCTGACTTCTATCTCTTTGGCCAAGGAATGACACATCTTTGACTTATTTTGCAGCACTGAGCTTAGCAACACCTTTTAGCAAAATCTACTCCGGCTTGTGGGGCTACAACAGCTCCCTCTCATGCGTTGCCATCGGCGGCATGTTCTACGCTTTCACCTGGCAGACACATTTGCTGGCAATTGCCTGTGGTACGTACCCTATGGATTTTCACTGCTGCTGTGTTTCCTTTTGAAGTGAGGCATTTATAGGAGAGGTGGGCTGAAGCCAGATGACCACCTCTAGACAGGCAGATGGACTTAGGCGAGACTGATGAATGATGGAGCCGGACGTTGGAGCCATTGCTGTAACGTACCCCGACAAAATGAAAGCACTGCTTTCGCTTTCAGCCAAGGGTTGTGTTCAGAGAAAGAGATGTCATCAGTGGACGACGATTAACTAAGGGGTCTGAAACTAGATGCTTAGTTTTGAGGCTTTAATTGTGTGTGTTCAACATTGTTGGATGAATCGTATTGGTTTTTCCAATCACAGATACCAGCTCAAATTCCTTCTTTGGAGAAGGAAATACCTAAACTTTGAGAAAACTGCAGCTCAAGATCAATCTGCACTTATACAGCTGGAGTTGGACAGCACAGCTTCCCTAGTCTATTGAAATGGATACCGAAGACATGAGCTAGGCAACACAGAATGATCAAAGAATTATTTATAAGGCAGTTTCATATGAAATTTCAATATCACAGTGAGCTGGGAGCGAAACGATTGCTCATTCAGTGCTCACATAAAAAAGATTTAGCTTTGTATCTCATTGACCCAACTGCTAGCCCTGGAAGCTGGAGAGATGAGGGTGGAAAGGTTGTTTTCCTGTTTAACCACATCCATCAAGCTGCATATTTTTCATGTCACTGCATTTTTCAAAAGCCTCTGCTTCTATAATCACACTTTTCAGCATTCCGGGTTTATTGTTGTTTTTTTTTATTTATTTTGTTCTTTCCATAAGTTAGGGGTTGGAGGAGACACAGGGCAAAGGAAAGAGCTTTAAGAAGGGGCTATCCAGGCACAGTCACAAATATTGGTTGAGCTATGCAAGGCAGTGTGAGAGATGTTTGTCCTTGCTGGTTTCCTCCATGAGCACCGGAACTCACCAGAAATTAACTTTTCTTTTTCACAGCACTCTTCAGTGCCTACCTCGGAGCAGCAGTGACTAACATGTTGTCTGTGGTAAGTGGTGTATCAGCTAAGGTACTGCTTCCAACAGCAGGTTTGAACACTCTGTATTCTCCTGGCCTGTCAGGCAAGATACCAAGACTTGGAGAACAATTCAGCCAAAGGCAGAGCTGATCCAGGAGAGGGGACACTATCTGCCCAGGGGTTTGGTGTGGTTCCCACTGAAATAGGACACTTGCATCATCACTTACCACTTTTCATCCTTGGAGCTTGCATGCGCTTCCACAGTTCAGCCCTCAACACCTCTGAGATAACTATATGTCTTATACTTAGCGCCTGAAGCGATTGAGAAAAGGGTCCTCCACATACATAAAGAAACCTCAAATTTTGTTTAATTGCTTTGCCCCAAGTGTGAAAAGGTGGTCAGTACAACAGCCCAGGGAAAAGCCTAATGCCTCTTGGTATCCACTCCTGTCACACCTCCATCTGTTCCTGTCTCATCTCCATCCAGGACCACTGCAGAGTTACAAAGAGAAGGCAGCCTTCTCACCAGAGCTGGTAGATGTTGCAGGCTAATGCAGAGTGTCAAGATCTCATAAAGAAATCCTGCCTCCCCAGGGAGAGACTCCATGCAAAACCAAGTCAAGAAAATCTTTTTAGTAGGGCCAGCAGCGACAAGACAAGGGGTAATGGTTTTAAACTAAACCAGGGTAGGTTTAGACTAGATATAAGGAAGAAATTCTTTACAATGAGGGTGGTGAAACACTGGAACAGGTTGCCCAGAGAGGTGGTGGAGGCCCCATCCCTGGAAGCATTCAAGGCCAGGTTGGATGGGGCTCTGAGCAACCTGATCTGGTTAGTGGTGTCCCTGCTTCTGCAGCGGGGTTGGACTAGATGACGTCTAGGGGTCCCTTCCAACCCAAAACATTCTATGATTCTATGATTCCTTGAAAACCTTTGTTCCAAGCTGCCTGGCTCAGAGTTTTGTTCAAGGGCTGGGGGACCAAATGAAAGAAAGACACATAGTAAATCAGTGGTTTGTATTTTTCTTTGCAGTTTGGGGTGCCATCAGGAACCTGGTCTTTTTGCTTGTCTGCGCTGACCTTCCTGTTAATAACCACAAACAACTCCGCCATCTACAAGCTACCACTCTCCAAAGTCACCTACCCAGAAGCCAACCGAGCTTATTATCTGAAGATGAAGAAACATCAGAGGTCTTGCTGTGAGGTATAAAGACCCTAGAAGAGAGACACTTTGCAGATTTTAAGGCAAGAGTGAAAGGTGTTTCCCCTAAAAATGTGATTTGTGTGCTACGAAGTCAAAAGGCCAAAAAAAAAAAAATCACAACTTTCTGAGTGGAGAAACTTTTTCCACCACATTCATTGTTCTATCCTGATTAGATAGGACTGTGCTGGAAGGACTTTTCCCAAGATCAGTCTGTAATGATTTGAAAGCACATATGCCTGAAAAGACACTTGAATTTTAAGCAGTGGGGAAATTACCTAGAAATTGAAAAAAAAAAAAAAATCTATTTGTGAAATCCAAGTCATAGCAATCGGATGTAAAGCAATAAAGAGCAGAGCATCTCTCAGCATCTGATGGGATTCCTAATTATTGGCTAGAACCAGCTTACAACAGCAATAGGATACATCTTAGAGAGCTTCATGGTAGCAGAGAAGTGGAATAAAGAGTACCCTTTGCTAAGTAGAACTAGGTGGTGAAGAATTCTGCCTGGAGGATCTCTCAAGCTGGGTGGAGAGAGATGTGCAATAGCAATCATCACACATGAGATGGACACAGATAAATTGCAGGCAGCATCGCTAACACTTGCAAGACCTGTGGTAAAAATCACACTAACGGCAGGCAGGGGTTGTCTCTAAGCCCCAGATTTTGGATGGTTTAGTTTGCACTAGGCTCTAAGATTTCATGAAAAAAATGTTTCAGGCCTACCCAGTTGCAGAGAAAAAATCTGTAAACCCAAGGCCAAGAAAGTAAATGCCAGTGAAAATCTTTTTCTACAAAAAAAAAAAAAAAAAAAAAAAAAGTAAGAAGTTTCATGATTTTGTGTTAATCTCATGATTTTTTACTTGAACCTGGTCATGGGTTAGCAAAGGAGGAGACAGCAGTGAAGTCATTGCTGTCCCTTTCCTATGCAATAAAATGGCTCAGTTCAGTCAGTGCACAAGTGGAACTACTTTGAGCTGATCTTCTTGACCTCTCTCCCTACACCATCCCCCTCAACCCACAAAGGTCAAGCAGCAAAGCGGTGCAGCGTCCCTGCCTGCTGCTGAAGTTGCTGCTCTGCCATCTCCCTCCACACCGCAATGGGAAGAGGACGGTTGGAGGACCGGTGGCCGTGGCAGAGGTCTGCAGCAGACCAGCCTTGTGCCACCTCTGCACAGGCTCCCGGGGCCTGCAGGCGGGGATGGAGGAAGCTGACCTTGCACGCAGCAGCGCTGGTCACCTCAATGGGTATTAACTTGGCCACCTTTCTGCCTGGCTCATCGGGACACTCCATCTCACGATGAAGCTGGCATCTTCACTGCAAATACTCCACATGCTCAGGCCCTTCAGTTGGCATCAGCCTACATGCAGTAACGTCGTCCCTGGGAAAGCAGAACAAAAAGTGTTCCTCTTGTAGCAGAGGAAATAAAAAGTAGCCTGCGAATAGTGGTACTGCTGATTTTTGAGGTTGGGAAAAAAAACCAACCACAAAGAGGTCTTTTTACGAACACCAAAAAGAGCCGAGTGATAAATATTTGGGATGAACTGCTGGCAGTATTTTCTGGTGAAGTGTTAGGTTCTCAGATGTTTGACAGTATTTCTGTATGACTGACACTCCAGAGATCACTTGGAAAAATGTACCATTTGCTGTGTTTTACTTGGTAAATAGCTACATAATATTGTGTGGATTTGATTTTTAAAACAAACACTCATACTTCTTTGAGTTTGGTATAAGTTTTTCTCTATTTGTCATCACTAAGCTCCTCCAAAGATAGGTTACCTCTTAAATAAGTAGCCTAGAAGACGTTGGAAAATAGAATTATTAAATCAGTGTATGGGGGGACATTTAGGAAACTTCTAAGTTCTGCTCTTTGCACCTACAACATTTTGCTGCATCAATACCTTCTTAAATGTACCAGTGCAAAGTCTGCGTCTGTACAGGAGGTACGATCAGCCAAAGGCACAGTGTTGTGCCTGCAGACCTACGGTCAGAGCTGGAAACCTCCTCGAGGCCCGATGAGCATTCGTTCCTAGGGGAGATGCTGAACCAACTCCCAGACTGGGGTTAGACAAGGTCATGTTCTGTCCAGACCTCTCCACTTGTCAAATTGTGATGGAAGAGGTTATATTTTGGCGTCTGAACTGACTTCTCCCCACCCAGGACCATGTGTGCCCCAGAGAAGCAAACCGACAAAGGCTAGCTTTCACTCCTGTGTCAAAATCCGCGCTTAGGTAAGAGTGCACGCTTTATGACCAGCAGATTTCCTCCGACTGGTGCTATTTCAGCTTGCTGTTGCTGAGCAACAGGGATATTTTGGCAATACTGTAAAGAAACCATATGCACAGAAGAGAAAAACAACAAAAGATGAAGGCCATGTCTCAGCCATTAGAAAGACTTTGCACATCACTCAGAATTAATTCTTCATTTTATGCTATCATTCATTCTTCCCATCACCCCATGCAAAATAACAGGTATTTGGTAATTTGACATGTATATCTGTCAGAATATGCATACCGTGCTTTTTCCCATTACTGTTCATAATGCAGTCTTTGCCTACAGGACTAATTTATCTTATTATTGAAATTGTGCTTTTTTTTTTTCCTTTTTTTTTTTTTCCCTTTACATCAAATAAATGCTATTCAAGTCACAAATTTTTTTCAAGCACTCTTTTTGCATTCTTGTTCTTGGCACACAGAGGATATCAGGCTCAAAAGAAACATTTATGCTGGGCAGGAGTTTTGGGGCCTTTTCCTGGACTACTTCCCTCTCAGTGCCAGCAGAACATAGAAAGAGAGATGTCACTGCATTTAACGTTTCTAAAATAAAATAAAAAATTTAAAAAAATTAAAACCAAACCCGCAACACCAAACAACTTGAAAACAATGGCATGTTCTTGGAAAACAGATTTCCTCCAAAAGTCTAACTCAAATGAACTGTCTCACTGGCATTTCCTAGTTCACTCTCATTGCTTCCATCTGACGTGCACAATTCTCCCCAAAACTCCCAGTTCCATACCAAGCAATTGTCCCATTTGTCTCCACCATCTGACACTGGCATGTCTCCTGCCCCCCAGTACCCTCTGCCGCCGCTCAGCTGCCCACCAGCCCTGGCTGCAGCCACGCACCTCGTAGTCCTGCATGGGGTCTACAAATGGATGTAAGGGGAGGGAAAGCATCAATAACAACTTAAGACAAGCGATCGTGGTATGCTGAGCAAGGACCAGCAGCTTTTTGTCAGCAGAGTTCACTCCTCTCCCCTCCCAAAGCAGTGCTGCTTCCTCACGGAGCCCAGGGTGGTATGCTGGTGACACCAGCAGCGGTACCAAGAAGTGGGCTGTGGACTACAGCCCTTGTTTCCCCTTCCACCAGTAAACCAGTATCTGGGCAAACGCGCAAGAGGCTGATATTTGCCTGTGCAGCAAAGACGCTGCACCCTTGGTGATGATGAACGGGGAGGAAACGTTCAGCCCAGGACACCTGAAGACCAGGCCCAAGAGTCAGCTGCAGAAGCAGGACCGAAAGCAGGAGGTACGAGTGCAGCACAGCAGTATTCTCGATGCTCAAATATGGGGGCATGCAACAATACAATCTCCTTTATCTGATCCTCCAGGACTGTTGCAGGTCATGTTTGGTTTCACCGTGTTGTACATGAAATATAAACAGTATAAAGAACGCTTGTGTTGATAATTATCTAATCTTTCGAATCTTGACATTTAGTGTAAAGGGTAGAACTGACACAGAATTTGGCCACAGCTAGGAATAATTCACCCGCTAAGAAGGACACCAGCCATGAGGAAGCAGGGCTGCACGTTCAAGAGAAATACTTGACTGTTTCCCCCTCCGAGTACAAACACTGAAAAGGCTACTATGGCAAGTGAATTGTTAGACACAAACGAACATCTTCCTGATGCTTTATCTTGCCATGGGAACGTGCCTTCAGGTGGTAAGGCTTTTTTTTTTTGTTACCAGGAGTTCAGTTTACCTGGGATGTCAAATGAGATGGGGACAAGGTATAACTCTCAAAGCAAATGCCACCCGATGACTTCAGACCCTCACCCTACTTATTCTCAGAGCCACAGGTAGGATAAGGCCATTGGCAATTGGTTTCCACACAGGGAAAGTGTTTCCACAAATGGGAAGTGTTTAAGCAGGAGTTGGAAGCCTTAATATTTCATAGAACTGGGCCAGAAGACCTGGGCTGAGATCCCCAAAGGCTACATCCATGCTGGTAAATGAAAAGGATCAGGTGCTGGCACACAGACACCGACCCTGCTTGAGTGAGCATATATGCCCTGGCACCATCCCAGCCTTTGCCAGCCAGCATCCACCAGACAGTGCCTAAACACAGCTCAGCAAGCAGCGTGGACCTCTCTTGGCTCCTCAGCACCTCCTACACCAGCTAATAGTGAAAGACATCTCGCTTGCAAAGGACATCTGAAGGTTAAATTACCCACCTTGAGGTTGAGCCCTCCCTGACTTGCCATCGCATCTCAATGCAAAGTACAACAACTTTG
>NW_009270001.1:2636073-2649263 GCF_000687185.1 Egretta garzetta | reverse complement strand
CTGCACTTTCCATCAGCGAGAGCCCTTTCATGCCTGTTTGCAAGTGCAGCCTCCTGGTCCTGCATGGGCTGGGGTTTAACTCCTGCGCTGTGGGGCCGCTGCCCACCCTGCCTCAATATTTGGAGCCAGATGTCCTTGGCACACACGAGGGGCAGACCATGGGAGACAGCAGCATCGAAGCCCTGCCCTTCGCCTGACACAGAAGCACTCACCTGGGGTAGGAAGAGGAACAGAAATAAAGAGGGAGAGGGAACACAAGTGACTCTGCAACCTGGTGGTTCTGGGCATCACCCAAGCGTATCGCTGAAGAAGGATGCCACCAAGAACCAGCAATAGGGAGGCCGAAAAGGCAAACATAGAACCATAGAATCACAGAATCATTTAGGTTGGAAAAGACCTTTCAGATCATCGAGTCCAACCGTTACCCTAACCCTGCCATCCCACCCCCAAACCCTGGCCCTAAGCACCTCGGCTGCCCAGCTTTTAAATCCCCCGAGCGATGGGGACCCGACCCCTTCCCTGGGCAGCCCCTTCCCCGGACACGCCTGCCCACCCTGCCTCAATATTTGGAGCCAGATGTCCTTGGCACACACGAGGGGCAGACCATGGGAGACAGCAGCATCGAAGCCCTGCCCTTCGCCTGACACAGAAGCACTCACCTGGGGTAGGAAGAGGAACAGAAATAAAGAGGGAGAGGGAACACAAGTGACTCTGCAACCTGGTGGTTCTGGGCATCACCCAAGCGTATCGCTGAAGAAGGATGCCACCAAGAACCAGCAATAGGGAGGCCGAAAAGGCAAACATAGAACCATAGAATCACAGAATCATTTAGGTTGGAAAAGACCTTTCAGATCATCGAGTCCAACCGTTACCCTAACCCTGCCATCCCACCCCCAAACCCTGGCCCTAAGCACCTCGGCTGCCCAGCTTTTAAATCCCCCGAGCGATGGGGACCCGACCCCTTCCCTGGGCAGCCCCTTCCAGGGCCTGACAGCCCTTTTGGGGGAGGAATTTTTCCTAATATCCAACCTAAACCTGCCCTGGCGCAACTTCAGACCAACATGTGACAGAGGAGCTCATGTTGCTTCAGGTGCTACAGCAAGAGCATCAGAGACTGGGGCAACGCGACCCAGCCTGAGGCCAGATGAAATCCTGCCCACAATACCACTGTTTTGAACTGCCCTGGGGAGTGATGCAGCTTGAAAGCCGGCCCCAAATGCAGAGCATATTCAACTGCCATGAGGATTCCTCACAACTAATACAAACGCTTAGAAGCAAGCAACGAAATCAATCCTGCCATCAAACAGAAATACCTGTGTGGGAAAATATGGCTCGGTTGCACTTGTAACATCGGAGCAATTGCTTCCACTTTTAGGCTCAGTGAGATCAATGAGGTTACTTTTTTGAGTAAAATAAAACCGTATGTGCACGAGATTGCAAAATTGCGAGTTCAAATGCAACCACTTTCTAGGAAAATCTGTATTTTCCTTTCTTTTACTGTCTGTGAAAATATATAGGTTAGAAAATGGATGGGAACCATGGGTTTGGAAAACTGAGAAACTACAAATCCCCTCACTTTAGATTAAAATTCAGATTCTTGGATCGGTCATCAGTTTAATCGGATAAGGCTGAGATCAGTGGGAGGTTAAGGATTAGATTTTCTAATTAGTATAATTAAAGAAATAATATTAGGAAATGCATGTCCTGGGCATGGCACACTGGGAAGGAAAAGAAGGAATTTTTTTCCAGTGGAATTTTCCAGCAAACAGTCCTGGTGCCTCAGCCATAAAGCAGCTATAAAACACATTGGAGCACATAGTTTTGGTGGGGGATGATGTGATACTCTGAGAAAATCAGCCACTCTGGGCCACGCTGCTGCACAACGGATTTGCTGCAGGTGAGGGCACTACTCATAGAGCTGTCCTGCACCGCCTATGCGCTTGTACCACATAGACACACCACAGCGTAGGACAACCCAGCAGTGTAGTTTGCAACTTTATAGAAAATCTTTGGATGGTCTCCCAACAACAGATTGGAAAAAAACAAAACAAAACAGTAAATTAAATGAAGGCAATTAAGGGTCGCATCTCTATATTTGAACTTTCTTTTCCATTAAAAAGGCCATTCTAAGAATCTCATGCAACCTTCCCTCTCCACATTCACTCCTTGCGAGACACAGAAAGGGTAGGCCATTTAAAGAGATAACAAAACTTGGCAACAGCTTCTAAGGAATAGAGAGGTAAGTTACAAACCGATGCGAGTAGAAGTAACCCCTCTGATCCCTTCCTGCCCTCTCACGACAAGTTGTGCTGGCATGCACCCTCAGGCACAGGGTGGGATCTTCTGGCCTGCTGGCAGGGTATGTTCTGCCGGTGTACTGCAGAGGTTGCACTGTCTATGGAAGGCCCTACACATGCCAATCAAATGTGCAGGGCAAGGCAGTCACACAGGCCTAGGACAAAAAAACAGGGGAGAGCAGATACATCCCTAGATTTCAGGAAAAAATGGTTCAGAACACCAGTGAGCTACAAATTTAACTGCCTGACTATCATTAAGGACCTGTGCATAAAGCTCTAGGACTTACACTGAAAAAAAAATCAGGATGGGAACGTGACTTTGTGCCGAATACCCCGCATAAGAGTCCAACATATGTGCCTCTGACTACACACATACCGGGCAAACCCTCTGCGTTTTTCTTTATCATGTCTCAAAGGAAGACAAACCAAATGCTTTTTCAACTTGCATTGTCAGTCTTTACCCTTTTGATTTCTCTGTGGTGAGGCAACACTTGGTTCCTGCTGCTCTCTCCATGATAGCAGTGCCTGGCTCTCAGCAAATGCTGGCCCACAAAGGCCTAGATAGGCCCTGTTTGACTTCAGAGACTCTTGTTGAAATGGCAAACTTTATAGTCTGGTAGCTACAAACACTTAATATGTGGAGGAGATGGGGGGGGGGAGGGGAAGAGAGATATTCAAGGCAGAGAGAGAAGCACCTCAGTAAAATAATATAACCCTTTCTGAAATGGCTGGCTATGTAGGAGCAGCTTATCTCTCTCTGTTGATCACAGAAGGGGCTGAGGGCAGCTAGACACCCACTTTAATGGCAATCAAGTTAGGTGAGACAAACCTGGGCTTTATACGTAGATCCACAATGAAACAAGCTCGCAAGAGATTCTGCACGACTCTGGCTAACAGCCAGCTTAAGCCTAAATGCAAGATTAGGTCTCCAAAACCCCTGCCTGACTGTGCTTTACCCATAAAGTACCCAGAAAACCACACATTAGGAAAACTAAATTTAGGTGTCTATGTGTTGGCATATACATGTGCATTAAGCGTCAAAGTCCTGCCCTAGTTGATGGAGATCAAATCAATGCAATCCATAGAGTCCAAACAGCAATTCAGCTGGCCAAATGGGAGGGTCAATTTTAGGGTGTGCTGAATTGCTCTCTAGACCCCATTGACAATATTGACTAGAACTACGTTGATCCTAACAAAAGCCTGGATGGCTGCTCATGCATGTACACCAACAAGTAGGTTTATCATCTTGGAAGATGACCCCACCCACATGCAGAGATCCTTGCTCTTTGGTATGTCCAGAACCACCTCCATCCTGGGCCACTCATGCCTGGCCAATAACCCTCTTGAATGAAGTGGTCCTTCCACTTAGCTGGCCCAAAGGGTCTGATCCAGCAGGAAGCATGAGCACTTCAGAGCATGCTCACAGACCCACATAAACAAGAGGAGGAAGAAGTGGTGCTCCTTTCTCTGTCCTGAACTAGTACCTGTATTCCACGCCATACCACATGGACATATACTACCCCTTTCTACTTTGCTATATGTTCTAACTATCTCACAGTATGTATTCACTTGAACAGAGACTGAAGTCTCTACCCTACTGCATCATGAGTACTGGAAGTCTACCGAGAAAACATGAAACAGCTTAGTGGCCTAATTCTAGATAGTAGCTCAAGGAACAGGCAAAGGCTCTGAGGAACTTAAGTCACATCTTCCCCAAAGCCTTCCTACTAGGTAGTCCAGGAAGATCCCTGCCCACCATGATGCTCTCTTGGTTCCCTGGTCATGCCAGCGAATCATGAACAAAGCACTTGGAGGCTACGCGGTGGACCAGTGAGGATCCCAGCATTACTGCCCTTATGAGAACCAAGTTTTCATACAATATACAGCTCCACAATTTAGGGAGTTAGATCCTATGGAGGAGAGCAGAATCCATCTCGGTTTTTTTTCAGGTTGTGATTCTGAACCCAGGTTTCTCACACAAGGAAAGAGAGGGAGGTAGAAAGTCACATTACTTTGGAGAAAGCAAGAACATAATGGAAAATGCCTATTCTCTAAATAAAGGGGGGAGTGGGTTTTTATTACTCTTCAGAAAAAAACATCTTCTGGGGTTTAAGTTTCACAGGAGAAATAAATACAGCATCGATTTGTGGTGAGATGCTAAAACACAAATAGGACTCTCAGCAAGCAGTCAAGAGACATCTGTCTAAGGTCTCTTCACCGCTAGTCTATAGACATGCTGTCACCTCATCTGCAGCCCTAGTGAACCCGTCACTCACCTCATTAGCCAGCCTGATGCTGAACACCTTTTGCATGGGTAAAAAAAGGTAGATGAGGTTTTGTTAACTATGACAAACAGGCTGCATAAGTAGTAGCTTGTGTTACGTCTGTCTCCCCTGACCTGAACCTTCTCTCATCTGCAGGACAAGAAAATAAGAAAGCTTCCGGTATCTAGAAATGCTCTATACTTTTCATTACATGTTCCCAGCTAATACCCATCTTTCCTTTGCTCTCTGTTGTTTTCCTCTACTCACATGACAGAGAACTCCTACAGCAAATGGAAGCTCTGACAGAAAATGCAGGATCCTCAGTCACCTCCTGCTGCCTGACATGTCCTGCCTTTCCTCTCAGCCAGAGGAGGATACAACCCTTCCCTACGTTCGTGCACTCCCTGCATACAAAGCAGCAGTTTTCACCTGAACAGGAAGATCCAGAATGATAACCCTCTTGGCACATCTCTCCGATTCACTTCAGCATAACCCAACAGCTCACTTATCTTCAACTCGCCCTTATCTAAACCACGTAGGTGACTCAACCCTAACTATGCAGAGAATACCTTCAAAATACAAACGCTCCCTCCCTGGAGAGAGAAATCCCACCTAACAGCAGGCGTTGTGCAGTGGTGGATTAGAAACAAGGCATGCCCCTGTGCAACCTCTCTGCCAGGCACGGTGAGCAGCTAGCAAGCTTGCTACATGTGATAAACCCAAGCTTTATGCAAGAGTCAAGGAACACTGACAATTTGGAAGAACTGCAAGTGCAAAAGAATTCCCCTAAGGAGATATTCATAGAATCATAGAATGTTTGAGGTTGGAAGGGAACCCTAGAGGTCATCTAGTCCAACCCCCCTGCAGCGAGCAGGGACACCTTTAACTCCATCAGGTTGCTCACAGCCCCGTCCAACCTGGCCTGGAATGTTCCCAGGGATGGGGCCTCCACCACCTCTCTGGGCAACCCCTGCCAGGGTTTCACCACTCTCACTGTAAAGAATTTCTTCCTTATATCCAGTCTAAACCTACTCTGGTTTAGTTTAAAACCATCCCCCCTTGTCCTGTCACAGCTGGCCCTACGTAAAAGATTGTCCCCATCTTTCCTATGGGTCCCCTTTAGGTACTGAACAGCTGCAGTCAGGTCTGCCTGCAGCCTTCTCTTCTCCAGGCTGAACAACCCCAACTCTCTCAGTCTGTCCTCATAAGAGAGGTGCTCCAGCTCTTGGATCATTTTTTCTGCCCTTCACCCCAAGAAACCCTTTCCCATTTTGGCCATCCCACCATGAATGGTTCTTTGAGCCCTTGCTCCCTTTTCCATTTCCCCATTCCTGGTTTGCTCGTAGTGTGTTGTTGATGATGGACCTCATCACCAGCCCCTCTGGGGAAGCATTCTAGCTTGTCCAGCACCACCACCAACTTCGACTTCACTAACCCTTGAATATCCTCAGACGCAAGCCCCTCCAGTTGCTACCAGAGCTTGTTCTGGGGCTCTCCCTGCACCCACGTTCCTGCCACAGCAGTGCCCATCCATAGGCATCCATGAGCAGGACCCTCACTGGAGTTCACTCAACCCTTGCTGCCCTCTGCATCTCATTGGAAAGTACATACCATTCATTTCTCTCCTGGAACACCTAAAGGCACAGGATTTAATCTCTGTGGGGTGGAGAATGATGAAAGATGCGTGACCTGGCAAGAGAGTCCACAGCACCAGAGGCTTGTTCTGTCCAGGTACAGGAGCAGTGCTCCCAGAGGGCTAGGACAGCAACAAAACTATTACAGAGGCATTCAGTTAAGGTTTCATGCAGGCAGATGCCATGCCATTTGATCACCCTTCATCCACACACTACAGAAGACACTGATTACACTAGCTTAACTGTAAAAGACAAAAAAATGGGACTTTTGATTCAGGAAAGAGAGGATCCAGGCTGCAGTGCAGAAGCCAAAACAGCGGGGGTTTTACCTAAGGGAGCGTGAGATTACATTTAGCCAAAACAGGAGTGATACAGCTTTGGGATGAGTTTGCCACGTTATAACTTTTTATTTTACGAAGTCAAAGCTGAAAGCTGATACAAAGCAGAGGGACAAGAACTAGATTAGTTTCAAAAGGGCAAGTGCCCACTAACATACCAAATGATAGATGTTGTGAACTGAAAGTCATGCTGGGGATTGAGAGCAGAACAGCAGGAAGGGAGCAGAAGAGGAGATCTATCCTTATCCCTGAGATGTTTGCAGATGTGCTGAAAAGAAATAGAGGGTCTCACAGAAAAAGAAGTGACACCAAAAGTGCTTGAGAATGGGCTCAGTTAGATTGAGACAGCCAGATTTTCTCCACTGAATATCAAAAGCTTTTTTTTTTTTTTTTCTTCCTGTAGTACAGAAATGTTTTATATTATGCCTGCAATGAACATTCCAGGAGAAAAGCTTTCCCCTGACTGGTACCTCCTGGAAGCTGAAGTTGTCCCTCATCTTCAGCAACAGACAAGCAGCAGGGGCCAAAGAAGGAATTACACAAGAGGGATGCAGCATTCATAGCTTCATCTTGAACTCCGCTGGGGCCTTCTGGAATGGTCCTTCACAGCAAGTCAAACCACTCATCAGCTCCTTTCCAGTATGGCTGAAAACCACAGCTGTAAGCATTTCACTGCCTCCTGGGGTGGCAATTCCGCAAAGAAGCAGGAGTCCACAAGACTTGCATAGACCAGCCAGGCAGAACCAGTGCCACCCTTCAAGCTACAGCACATGGCAGGTCAAGGACTTTTGAAGCCTACGATAGCAGAGGAGGAATGTCAGCAAGAATGCCGTGTAGGAAAGGCACATTGTCCTCACAACAATCCCTCTCCCAGAGGAGGCCGCTAGCCTGTATGTTGCAGATTTACGTAATAAAGCTAAGGAGGTAACAGAGGCCCCACTTGGGATGTGACCGATAATCACGCCGGCGAGTTTTGCACGTTCGTTTGTTCCATTGTCCTTTCAAAGAATGATGGCTATTTGTAAAGGCTCGCAGAAACCTGCGCTTTTAGATGGAGCAAGCAACGAAAGAAATGCACCCAAGCAGCTCTGACTTCAGACATGTGGGCTTGTTCATGTGCTCCTCAAATACCCACAGCCAGATTTCTCCCGATCACGGGAGAGGTAGCCACATACGGGTGCTGGAAAAGACAGCTGCTTTCAGAGGTGCCACAAAGCCATCCAGGATTTAAGTTCTTCTGGGAACCCATCCAAAAGCATTCAAAGGATAACTAAGAAACGTTTATACACTCAGGGAAAAAGGGCCAGGGGAACAATTATCCAAAATAATCAAGCCTGACAGGCAAATGAGTGATTGCACCTCAGAGGATGCACATGCCTGTTCTTCCTTCCCTTACTACATCATGGACTAAGCTTCCTACAATATAATTACCTGTAACAAAGTAATGCCTTTGGCCTACAAGGGCTTGACTGTTTCACCAACATCGGCTCGACCAGAACCCCTCCGTATGAGAGAGTCACCTCCATGAAAGCCTACTTGTGGACAGCCTTAGTCACCCAGCTCCCTAACAGAAGGAGAAACCTCCTTTCCCCTCTTGCTGCTAGAAAGGACAACGTGGGCAATCTAGGGCCACGTTTTTTGAACTCTTCAGGTACTTAAGGACATGTTGCAACAAGGCACAGTGATGTTCAATCACACCAAGATAATCTCACACCCAGCACGACAGATTGTGGAAACCCCAGGAAGAGCTTGCCTTCGGGGACTGCAGAGCCTCTCTAGTTAACTTAGCTAAGGTCTCTGAAGATGTCACGTGAGAAGCAGAGACTTGTGAAAAACCTGCCTGCCCGCCTGCCAAGAAATGCCGTAACTGCTCATTCCATTCATCACGTCCACTCCTAACCAGCACATTCCCCTCCCCACCTGCTTTACCCGATTCACAGCTTTAGGCTACCAGTATTTTATTTACCCTACAGCATAACCAAATTTCATCTCGCTGATGCCCTGGCTCCATCCTACTGTGCTTTAAGGGAATCTCTTTGCAAAATGGACCATGACCAAAGGTCACAACTCATAAAGATCAGAGAGGAGAGAAATGACTGTATGGAAATGTCCACCTCATAGAAGGGCAGTCCTCCCCCTATCTCCCATGCTCTGTTCTCCAATGCTGTAGCATAGTCTTTGCCCAACCCCAAGTCGCATCTCTTCTTCACCCCACTTTCCCACCACGCTTCCTCAGTTTCCCTCACTTTGTCACCTCTGTGTCAAGCAGCTTCCCTCCTCTGGTGCAACTTCATTTTCTAATCTTGCCTGGACAGGAACACTGAGCTTTCAACAAGGTCCTGCCAGTGAGTCAACAGCCAGTTGCACACATGGTTGTGAGCAGGGTGTATTAAGTGATGTAAATTGATGTATTGTTTGCTCCAACCCCGTGTGTGGTGAGAACTGATAAGAACAATGCACTCCCCATAACACTTCTCCTCCACGTTATCAGCCTCAGATCTTAATCCCAGGAGTCAATGTCATAATCCATCACGGTTAATGAGCATGAGCTCCCCTAGGCAGGGGCCTTATCTCACTTGGTATCTAAAGGGTCATATGAGATTATGGCAATAGTGCAATTAAGTAAAGGTTACATGGGCCTGAAAGTGTTAGCCCTGGCTCTTTGGGAACCCTTCTATGCTATCAGAGACCAGAGGAAGCAAAAGTAAATGCCTTAATATGCTACAGCTCACATGCCTCTTCCTGGCACTTCCACTGCTGGGACCTTCTGACCCAGCAGATCCCAGTACCAACAACACAGAAAGATAAACTGCCAGCTTTGGGCACCTACCAACACAGACATGCCAAAGTGGTGTGGTTTGAAGGCAGGACTGAGCATGCTGGAGACGTGCTCAAAACAGTTTGCCATTTACTACCACTAAAAGTCCCATTTACTACCAGAAATGGTCCCTGAGGGTGAAGGCAAAGAGTAAAAACGCACAGGCAGTATTACCTTATCAGTATGTCCTATGTAGTCCTCTTGCCTGCATCAATCAAAATATCACACGCATTGAGCAAACTGAACTCTAGAAGAACAACCCCAACTAAAACAGCAACACAATCCCATCTTCAACCTGTCTGCTGGGGAACTCCTGCTTATAGAGAGCAAAAATTATTCCTTGTCCTGGCTTCCAGGGGCAGGTCACTCCACCAGGGCAGAGAAAGTTGCTGCCTTCATCTCACCTAATTCCTGTCCCAGCTAGAAAGGAGCTGACCTTCCATTGACAGGCTCTGCCAAGAATTGAGGTGAAGGTCTCCTCTTTCAGTAGTACCTACACTGCTTGCCCTTCACAGAGGTCATGAGATACCTACAAAAATTATTTGCAGCAGTCCTCTTAAAGGCAAAGGCGTCTACTTAAAGCACACTTCCCTCTGCCTATGACTCAGCTGCAGATTTAACTGCAATGTAGACAATCCTGGTCAAGGCGGTCAAAGAATATTGCCTCCGGACACAATTCATTGGAAAGAGTCATCACTCAGCCTTGCCTCATGTATTACCTCAACAGCTTGGCTTCACGTCTGCAACTCACCTTTCCTCCCACACTTGCCCAGAGTGGCTGGGCAGGGGCTGCGGGCGCCGAGCCTTCCCTTGCTCCTTCCTGCACACAGTATTTCAGTACCAATCCAAGTTTGGGAATTCAGTTCAGAAGCAAGTGGATGAAAACAACCTATGTTATCCTAGAAGTTTTATACCAGGTCGTATTAGACGGTACAGTGGTATCCCCTGGCCATTCAACCCACCCTTGAGAGCCATCACATTCAAACACATGCTGGGCTACAATTAAGAGCAAGCATGGTGGCGAGATACCCATGTAGGATGGAAAACCTGTGGCTGACACAAGTGGGTGAGCTGAGGAGCAGTCAAAGCACATCTGGAGCTGTACGGCAGCAGGTAATGCCAAGAGGAGAAACCCAGCTGAAGTTTGCCAGTGAGCAAGGGGAAACGGCTGAACAGTCCAGGCCTTAATCACATTTTAGATACATGACAGCTTGGGTGACTAAAGTTAAAAAAAAAAACCAAACCAACTAATAATAATAATAATAATAATAAACCAACCAGTGACATCATCACAATTACATTTTGCATTTGGATCAATGAAACAGTCTATAGACTATTAGACATTAGGAAGGACAAAGGACAACAGAATGGTGTGTTTCCCAGAGATGCCGCACTAAACTTCAGTCTAGAGGATCTCAGGAAGGCAGAGCATGAGTGAAAACAACAGGCAGAGAGGTGTTCTCCTGGAGAGGTGTGTTTCTGTCCATCACCACAGATCTAAGAGCTTTTGATCTGTTTTGAGGCTGCAAAGGGAGGCAGCACAGAGGTGGTGGTGGCCAGAGCTCAGGTCATGCGTCAGCCCCATTGCTTCACCGGCCAGGAGCATTGTTGTCAAGGGGAAGTTCAGGACCTGCTTCAGAAACCACGCGGACTGATGGATATAACCAGCCCACACTCCTGCCCAAGCTGCAGCATAAGGGAGTGCATCTCCCATCCCCGAGAAGGGCTATGAAATCCAAGGCTGAAGGAGCACAAATCCCTTAAATCACCAGCTGCACTCATTCAGCAGGGAAAGACAGCGCATAAATCACCACAGGCTCACTTTCAGTAGGAAGGGTGGGCAGAGACTTCTTTTGCAGTGGCATTTCAAGCACCTTTAGTCAGACATGCCGTTCTGCTTAGGCTAAAGGACAGGCTTAGCACCTCTGCTTTGCCAGCTGGCTCACCCCCTGGCCCAGGCTAATCCCAGCATCACACAGAGGCTGGACTTTCAGTGCCTGTTGGGCTGACGGGATGACCAGAGTCAGTGAGGAGAGTCAGCAGATGGTAAGCTCGCTTGGGTCCGGGGAGCAGTGGGTTCAGTCCTAAAACTTTCTACTGCTATCACTAAGCAAGTACGCATATATCCCTTGCAAGTCCAAGGTCCCTTAGGGCTGCCATTCTGAATGGCCACATCAGGCATTTCAGGGCAAAGCAGTGATGAAATCAGGTGCATCTACACTGCTGGTTAAGCTTGGGACCAAGCCCAGTGCTGAGATGAGACAGCCCTACTGTAAATTCTGCAAGCCTAGAATAACGGGTTGCCTAATCCTGAGCTCTAGTGCTGCCTGCAGAAGGTGGGCACCAGCGTTACCACGGGCCCAGGCTCATTCTCTCAATGCTTTTGGTCTACCTTGGTACAGGCATAGTTGAGCATACCACATCCCTGCCTGTCCGCAAGTTCAAACCCAGTTCTTCCTAGTCACAGCAGAGGCTTTGTACAGGCAGCAGTGGGGACAGAAACACACAGGTCTGGGACATCAGACCTATTCTTCACCTCAATACATGGATGTGACTGCAGAAGTTAATAGGCAACAAGTTACTAGAGAGACACTTCCTGTTTCTTCTTCCATCCATGATGCTCTGCCCCTAATAAGATGCAAGCTATGTTTTTCAGACAGTAATTGCCTACTAGGCAAAGCGTACCCCAAAAAGCATCTAAGCTTCTTTAGCCAACATTGACCAGAGGCAACAAGGGCTCACCAGCACCCCTGTTGGTGCTCCATCGATTCACCACTGCAGCTTTGGTGGTGGAACAGCCCAAGGCCTTGCAGCGACAATAGGGCAGGCAGGAGAGTTTCCCAGGTCAGGAGCATTCCTAAGGGGTTAAGCAAACACCACAGGCAAGCAACCCAACCCATAGACATCCAAATTGGATCAGCAGGAGCTTGACGCAGTGGTGACCACACTCTGCAGCCAGTGCCAGGAAGGAGGATCAGTGTCACCTACAGGAATGGTGTCTGGCTTTGATACCCGCCATCCTTCCCAACCCTTCTACTTTCCTTGCACTGTAGGAATACCTGTTGATTTTTTATTTTATTTTTTCCACCCAGCTTGGTGAGGATGAAGTGGTCGCACAGGGGAGATCAGCAGTCCGCAGCAGCTCCATGAGAAGCTCAGCACAGCTCAGCTTTCTCCTGCTCAGCTGGCAGAGACCAAGCAGAGGGAAAATTCCTTTGGCCTCCTGGCTTCACCTCCCAGCTACTTCACAGACTCAATCCCCTCAGGGAAGAGTGCCAGATTTGACAAAACATAAGGCTTTTGCGTTAAACATGGGCAGATTGGAACATTCGAAGGACATGGGGCAGGACTTATGCATGCTGCTGAAGCAATTGAAGTAGAAAACCTTGGAGCTGGAATTAAGACCCAAAGGAAGGGAGGGGGATCAACTGGCTCCACTCTGGTCCTTGAATAAGTAGGTGCATTATCAGCACAGGTACAGCCACACAGAAAAGCTGATTGTGGAGGTCCTTAGTGACAAACATGGACCAGGAGGCATGAGCTCTGCTATGCCCATCTCCAGCTACATGTTGCAACCTGGGTGCACATCACCACCCCCCAGGACAGGACAGATGCTCAGACTGAAGCAGTTTAACACAGCGGTCAGTGGCAAAGCTTGCAAGGTGGGCACAGAGCAGCTTCTGACAAGTCCATGGGGCTTGGCTAGCAAGTTGCTCTCTGTCACCGCATGAGGTACAATGCTGAATGGAGAGCACATCTGCTAAGAAATCATCCTGGCATGTTTCTGGGTCACCCTGCAAGTTTTGTCAACCATCCCTCACAAAATGCAGCAGGCATTT
>NW_009270001.1:2633649-2636062 GCF_000687185.1 Egretta garzetta | reverse complement strand
TAGGGAGTGGGGACCCCTCCAAAAGGGGCTAGCCTCTACAAGAAGTCAGCCAACTAGGAATCAGTCACAGAATCATAGAATACCAGGTTGGAAGGGACCTCAAGGATCATCTGGTCCAACCTTTCCAGGCAAGCGCACAGTCTAGACAAGATGGCCCAGCACCCTGTCCAGCTGAGTCTTGAATGTGTCCAATGTGGCAGAGTCAACCACTCATCTGGGGAGATTATTCCAATGGTTGACTGTTCTCATTGGGAAAAATTTTCCTCTCATGTTCAACCAGAATGTTCCCAAGAGCAACTTGTGTCCATTCCCCCTCATCTTTTCCAGGTGACTCCTTGTGAAAAGGGAGTCTCCATCTTCTTTGTAGCCACCCTGTAAATACTGGTACATGGTGATGATATCCCTTCTGAGCCCCCTTTTCTCAAGGCTGAACAAACCCAGCTCTCTCAGCATATGAGGTTAAAAGGAGCTGGGAAATGCTGCTGGTCCAAACGTTCACATTAGCAAGATACAGCCACTGACCATGTCATTCAGTTCATTTCAACATCATTCTCCCCTCCTTCTGTGCTTTCTCTATCAGATCATGCCTTAAAATTGCAACAGGGTATGGTCTGGTCTGGTGTGCAACTCCTTACAGTGCCACTAACACATAGTTACTGCAGTCAAACCAACACCCCAGGCACCATACATCTCCCACTTTTCTCAATGTCTCATGAGGCCATCACCTGGGTTCAGGGCAGACAGAGGAGGCAAAGTCCAGGGAACAAAGGCTGATGATGGCATTGGCTGAAGGCAGTTTGATTTAGTTGGTACCATCTTCCACAGGTAAGCTTCAAAACCCAGGACTGCTATTCATAGGAAGGACCAGATGCAGCCATAACGGTGATGGGAACATGAGATATTGCCCTTGAGCTGCCAAAAATCACACCATCAACTGGCCATACCATTGGCATGATGGGCAGATGTGTCCGTACCCTACACTGAAAATTTGCTGCTGGCCTACATTCGATTGCTACTTACTTCCATTTACAGGTTGCTCTAGTTTTTGTTTACAGATTCTTTTTATCTAAATTGGTTCGTCCATTTTCTGAGTGGGAAAACCCACAAATTTCCGTTCTCTTCTCTTCCCCCAGATTTCATATGTTTTCATAGCACAAGAAAGCACCAGAAACTGGGGTGTCTCTGAGACACTTCTGGGACCACTGAGGGAAGATATTAATAAAGTAGCATAACAATTGTTGTCATTACCTACAGTCCTTAAAAAATATTTACCAGGAAGAAAAACATAATTTGATGAATATAGAAAGCATCCTGGTTTTGGTGTTTGACCAGAAGCAACCTTCCTTACAGAAATCTTAAACAATATTTAAGCACAGAACTGGGGAAAAAGTCAGAGTCTGTGGATCGTATTGCCATGGATGGGTTTGTTTACAAAATTTTTTGGCTGGTTCAAACAGTTTGCAAACTTTTTCAGCTATACATTTTCAGTTCTGCATTTTCGACCATTAAAATGTTTCTTTGCAAATAGCTAGCTCTTGGTCTGAAAAATAAAATCATTTTAGAGATAAAACCTGAAGGATTCATACTACTGCACTGACTTACTAGATATTTGTCTGGGAGATGCTGGAGTCAAACGGAAGAGGAGAGTTCCATACTAACTGTCAGCTGCAGCTATTCTTTACGTTGATCATTTATGCTTCACTGCAACATGTTTTAAGCATGGATTTCACTTTACTCTTTCACTTCAATCTGCTGAGACCCACTGGGCCAAGAAAGGTGAAATGCTTAGAGATAGTCACCACACTAAAAAGTTTACATCACAAGTAGATAAAAATCAAACCATATGTAGGGAAATGGGGAAAAGAAAAGACACATAGAACAGATGGGATAAGAGTACAGGTCTCTTATTTGCTGTTTCTGCCACCCATATCTTCAGGTTTCTCTGCTGACAATGGCATGTATTACTTTTTACATCTATTAAGGACAGTTTGGAAGGTAGTTAGAGCACCAGATCCTGGGCCTCCTGTTTTGGTGAAGAAAAGCATAGGGACTGAGTGGGGCTCTAAGTCATTAACTGAAATAATATCACCATTTGCTGAGTAGTAACAGGTCCAAGCCACCGTAAAAAACAGCTAAGTACTTTCAGACCCTCCTTCAAAAAGTCTGGGGAAACAGAAATCCCTCCCTTCACAGACTGGGAGAGTAACTCTAGCTGCGACCAGAACAAAGGAAGAGTTTTGAGAGCCAGGAACGCACGTAACGCTACCAACCCTCCGAGTCCCTCCTCTGGGAGCTTCTGCACAGCGAGTTAAGAAGGGAACAGACGCGGAGGGTTTAGGAAGAGGTGGGGAGCAAGGGGGAGCCCTGGCAGCTCTGCTGGGGGAAGGCACAGAGAAAGCAGCAGCAGCCTATG
>NW_009270001.1:2633109-2633563 GCF_000687185.1 Egretta garzetta | reverse complement strand
CCGCAAGGGGCTGAGAGGTGACGGGACCCTCCAGTGGCAAAGCTGCCGAGATGAGGACAGGGAGTCAGACACCAGCCCTTCCTCCCGTCTGAAGCAAAAAGCAGCAAACCCCAAGCTAAGCCCTGGTAGGGAATACAGGTGCCAAGGCTAAACTTAACAATGTCAAGGGATGGCTGTGGGGGAGCTGACGTGGAGGTGAGCATGTTCAGCACTCCACCAGCCCAGGGCTCTGCAGATTAGCAAAACTGCAGAGCAAGTTTGCTAAAGCCAAACCCAGAAGGGAAGAGCAAGCATTTGCACAAGGATTCTGGGCAAAAGCTGGAGCTCAGCTTATTTCAAATGCAGGTTAACAGTAAGGAGAAGAAAAGGAAAAGAATAACCCTTGACTCATCAGGGTCACGGGCATCCAGACAGAGCAAGGTGCAGGGGGACTCCAGAGCACTCTTCCACTGCT
>NW_009270001.1:2622740-2633091 GCF_000687185.1 Egretta garzetta | reverse complement strand
TTTTTTTTTTTTTTTTTTTTTTTTGTTCAGGAGGAAGAACTACCTCAAGCCAAGAGAGCAAGGGTCTCGCTTGCCATCTCCTTGGGCAGATTGCGAGAACTGCCTCTGGACTGGTGAGTTGGTAGCACTTGAGAGCCGTCCCCTCCTCACAGAATGTTTTGGGTTGGAAAGGACCCCTAGAGGTCATCTAGTCCAACCTTCTTGCACCATAATACATATGGAGGGAGTGTTTGCAGCCCCAGTCTGCAGTCCCCTTCCTTTAGATGGAAAATGGTAATATCCTGATTCCCCTTGTTGGATTTTTCACATGACTGACCACAAAACTATTAATATCTGGATCCAGAGCTGGTTCAGCCAGACAACTCATTCCTTCCAAGAAGAAGAAAACCACAACTTCTTCTATCCCTGGAAAAACCTTTTGTGACTGCAAGACCAGCAGCTCAGATGTAGCAGAAGCAGTTCTGGTTTACTAAAACACCTCAGCGGAGAACGTCAACCAGCATGAGAGAGTTTGGTTTGTTTCTTCTGTGCCTCCTTCACATCTCCAGGAAGGGTGAGTTCTGAGCTTGCTACGAACCCCTGTCTGATCAGGGCTTTTCTTCTCTCTGTAGTCAAAGTGCCAGGGGAGTTGCCTGGTACAATAAACTCTCCAAGAATTGTACCATCCATCGTGTAGTTTAAAAGGATCCAGGTGCATGTGAGAATATTGGAAAACCTCAAAGGCTTGATTCTGCAATTGTCAGAGAGGTCTTTGGCTTGGGGTTTTTTGCATTTTTTGCTTTTTTAACTTGTGCAGGGAGTTCATCTTCATTTAACTTTTCCCCTGCATTGCTAGTTGCATGCAGCATTTCCATCACCACCCAGAAGTGCTCTTTTGTGGTCCTAGGAGTTATTATGCAACAGACACAATTTTCTCCAGCTCACATTTGTCTTCAAGTATGCACTTAAGTTCCATTAAACTCAATGGGATTTGCTTAGATTACTGTCAAACAGCGTTTGCTAGAGGAAGGCTAGTGTCTGGGGTGGTCTCCAGCCCTTGATCATGTTGTTGTCTTCATGGCCTTGCCACTGATAACTGGCAGATACACTGACACGACAACTCCTTTCAGGGGTTCCCTCCTGTCAGGTGTGTAGGCTATTTGCCCATGACCTTCTCTGTTTCCTGCGAGAGCTTCCACTCCAGGAACTAATGGAGGCTGGATATTAGGAAGAGGAAGATGTGGAAGACCTACCATGCTAAAACTTTAAGGTTAAGTTATGCACAAGAGGCTGACAACTCCCTCTGCTCATAACCTAGGCACTGTTTCCATAGAAATGGGTGGAGCTGGTGACATTAGAAGCACTTATTTTTAACATTATTCATCATGTGGAAGGCAAGGGGGTGTTTAAGTGCTAAAAATAATGTTCTTTGCTCAAGATTTAGAAAAAAAAAAGCAAACCAAAAATCTGACAGGGAAAAGCAAATTACGTACTCAAAAGCATATTATCTGCAGCTCTCCAAAAGTAAGGGTTACAGTGACATAAGAGCAGTGTAAACAAAATACCATGAAATAAACTTGAAAGAAATAGCATTTTCTGTTTTCACTGCCAGGTCCTTCTGTCTAAAGTCCATTTGGACTTGCTGGAACTCCTGTGGCCATGTAACCTTGAATATGAGATTACCTGGGCTGCAAAAGGTGCTCATATAGTTACAGTGAAAGACAAGGCAGCCCAACTCCAGATATCAGTCATCAAAATAATGGCTTCATGCTGATTCCCAATAAATAACTTAAAGGCAGAGAGCGGGTCCTGCGTTGGCCTTTGTCCATTGTGCAGCACACAATAGATTGATACAAGCTGCACCACCACTGAGGTATTTGACAAAAGTATTATGGAGAACGGACACATGAACAAGCAACAAATCTTATCTTTGAGTTTACACGATTCACCCGACAGCTGAATGCCCAGAGACCACAGTGAAGTCAGCTGGACAAGGGATGGGTGGCAATTATTTACGGGACGCCTTTACATTTTTCAACAGTTATTCTCAGCTATTGAGGAGAAAGCTCTTGATTTAATGAAGCCATCAGGTGAGCTTTGTAAGACAGGAACAGCTACAGCTCTTGCAGTTAGCAAGGCAGTGGATAGATACGCATTTCTACATGGAAAGCACTGCCTACAGGTGCTGTTTGTTGATGCTGTTGGTTCCTGGGGAAGGGAAACAGATGAGACATTGAGTTTTCCCTATATGCTTCCAAGATAGGGAGCACCCATTCAGGTGAAGGCTGTTTTCACCACTGGACAGAAATGATCAGACTGGGTCTGGTGGCAGCGAGGCTCAGCTCCCTGGACTGTGCTAGGATTTACCAGGATTTACTAAATGTGCCCAAGAGAGGAAAATCCCAAAAGTTGGGGACATCTCAGCTAGAAAACTCAGTATTTCCTTTGCCATGACACCAGGACAAGGCCTGTCTGGGAAGATAGTGGCAGCTAGAGCCCACGTAGTGACAACCCGCTCTGCTAACAGTGAGATGCTTTCTTTGATGTCAAGGGCATCCTCCTTCCTACAACGGGAGCTGATACAGGGAACCTGCCTGTTCTCACCAGTCCTTGTACGATGAGTATCTCCAAGTCTTCACTCAGATCCGGTTGCACCTTATGAACACGATGCTACTTCGTGATGATAGCAGCATTGATCCTTAGAAGCATCAGCTGTTGCTACCCTCCCCATGGGTAATGCAACCACCAGCTGATTAGTGCAAGAAATACTATCACCTAGGAGTTTGTGTGAGCATGCACTCAAACGCAGGGCTGCTACACTGACAGCATTTCAGTGCATAAAGCCACCAGATCTCTGACTACATGCCAAACTTATTTTTAGCTTTTTCTTTTTTTTTATAATATATTATATATATTTTTTAAGTATTTTTTTTATAATAAAAAGCTTTTCCTCCAGGCACATAAACGTCTGTAACTGCAGAAGACTCTGTTAAACAACTTGAGGTGCTATTGTTCACTTTACAAACAAGAGGCCTGCTTAGGAATTAAATCCCTTTCAAGATGAGCTAGTCAGCCCCCTGAGCTCTGCTGCAGTCCGGTACCATATCTAGCTACCATAACTGGGCTATGTAATCATTTGCAAGTCCCCAGCAAGAAGGACAGCACAGGGCCCACCAAGGGAGCAGAGCATCCATTTTCTGAGCAACAACACAGCAGGTGCAGGAAGGGTGCCCAGTTTCCCTCTTAAACACTCCAGATAAATCAGTCTTGATCATTTCTCTTTGCTTCTAGGTGTGCAGTCCAATGGCTGGTCCGTTCATGTCCCATCTGATGTTACTGGTGAACTTGGGAAGATGGTTGTCCTGCCCTGCACTTTCACACACCCCTACAAAACATTTGACCGGACCCTCACTGCCATTTGGAGGATCAAGGAACCCTACAATGGCACAATAGTTTTCAAGTGCATTAGTCAGAGCACCAGTGAGCTCTGCAAGACCGCCATCAGCCTCAAAAACAAATACAAACTGCTTGGCAACCCCCGCCACAAGGACCTTTCCATCAGGATTGACAATCTGACCTGGAGCGACAGTGAGAGGTACTTCTGCCGGGTGGAGCTGTCCGGAGATATCCACGACAAGTACTTTTTTTTATTTGATTGGTAAGAGGGCACAAGAGCCAAAGGAGGCAAACCCACCCCGCAGGGAAGTGAGAGCCACAGGTTGTGGAAGCTGATGAGATGCTAACAGAAGTTGACCTGAGATGGTCTTCCAAAGGGTCGGCTTTTCCAGCTCTGAGGGTAATTTATAACCTTTGGGCAGGGAATACTCATTGCCTTCTGCAGCCTTCCAGTTTGAGGTGATGTGCACAACACAGGGAAGGGAATAGGAACAAAACTGGTAAGGAAATAACCAGGCTCTGGCTGCTGGGGAAAGAACCAGCCCAGTCTGGGGCATCCATGCTCATTGCAAGGGGGCTGGACTAGATGACCTTTAAAGGTCCCTTCCAACCCAAACCAGTTTATGTTCCCACTTTGTCCCTGCAACACAGGTTCTGTGCAGGCAGCAGAGAGGCAAGCTGGGGTCAGCAGCCCACAGGGTGGGGTAAAAGATGTCCTTGTTACCAGTTACCAGGATTTAAACTGGAGTATGTGTTTGCAAATGTAAGCACAAGCAGGCCCGGGTGGTAACAGGGGTTTGGGAAGACAAGATACGCAGCATTCATGTGCCATAGGTCCAAAATCCTCTGGAGCAGGAAAGGCCAGAAGAAACAGCCTGAAAACCATCACTGATCAACAAATGTCAGACCCGGGGAGCTGGCAGTCTCTATTAACACCTAAACATCCTTGGGTTCACCTGACTATTGAGCAAGACCCAGATTAGACGACTCAAGGAGAAGCTTCACCTCCTCTTGAAGGTTCTTACTGTCTCCAGCTTGGGCTGAAACACTGTTTTGAATCCTGAGGAAAAAAAAACCAAACAAACCCTGAGCTCTTACCCATATCTGACTGAAAGCAGCACCTCCAGCTGCCATGGTCACACTTAGCCAAGCACAGCCAAGCCTGTCCCTCTGGAGAGCATGTGGTCTCAGGCTCCTCCAGTCTTTGCCAAGGGATCACTTACAAACCACAGAGGCAACAGCCACAGGGCAAAGCATCTTTGAGGCAACACCAGAAAACAGTCACACAAGGTGAGAAGTCCATCCATGGGATGGATGTCTGCATGGAAGTGACATGTGAATCCCCGAATGATCTTGGGACCCGTTGCGATAGCTGTTGGATGGACGTACGGCAGCGTGTTGCTCCTTCCTGCCGAGCCTGTAGTCTAAACAGACACAGTGAAGGAGAGAAACGCAGAGAGGTGAGCCCTACAGCAGCCAAAATCCGAGTCTCCAAGTCACACACTGCCTATCAGCTCCTACTGAAGCCCACAAGCTGCTCGTAGTACAAAAACCCAAGGCAAGAGCCTGCTGCTGCAGCGGCACGTGTTTGCTCTGCCAGCTGAATAACACGGCTGAACAAACGACCTCATCACGGCAGAGACAGCAGAGCAAGCAGGGGTGAGTCTCCTGCACAGCCCTGGCCGTCCAGGTCCCTGTGTCAAACGCACCCCGGGGCTGCGATGTGCTTTGCCCAGAGCCAGCGTGCAGTGATGAGGAGACTCTGTTCAGGAAAGCTCTCATCCCATCTCCCTGGGCGCACTTTGCAGATCAAGGAAGCGCTGGAAGACCCAGGTGGCCTCATGAACAGACTCAGACCTTACCCACGGGTGCATAGGTCCCACGGGTTGGATGGTTTTGCTCATGAAGTGAAACTGTCTTATGCCTGCTGTGCCCTGCGGGCATCCAGACAGGGCCCGAGGATGAGCTTGGTTACTTCTTGGGAAGTTCTGCATAGTCAAGGCTCTGCTTCACTGGGAGCAGCTCCTAAACACCCACCCACACAGAGCAATGACCAGGGCAGGATGGCAGCAAAACCCATCTCAGGGTCTGTCTGGATTTTAACACCAGAGGAATGATAACATAAGCAGATATGGTACCCAGGCTGCACCCAGCTTTCGGAGTGGGTCCTGACTGTATGAATGGGAGGCGTTAAATAATGCTGAAAAGGTTACTCTAAACTCTAAAACACACAGACACATGACAACTAACACAGCTGGCTTTCCTACAGATCAGTCTTCCAGCCTCAAACCTGCATTACACAAACAAGGGAGAAGAGGTGCTATAGGTGGTTGCAAGCTATGCGTTTTCTGTCCAGCCTGACAAAAAAAAGAGATGAACCTTGAACTCCTGCTTTTCCTCCGTGAAGACACTCATTTGGTTCCCTCCAGTTTCCACAATGCCTTTAGGAGCCAAATGTATGAAATGGGTCAACAGGTCCAGCAGAAGACCAATGGGTAAGAAAGCTTGGTCATATCGGCTACTCTTCCTTAGCGGACCTAGACCAAAGATGACACATTCAACAGCGCGTCTCAACTTTTTACATCCCCCAAATTATCTTTGCCACTGTTCATTCAGTCACACAATCCCACATGCTACAAATACAGGACACGAAATTAGTGGCCCTGTCTTGGCATTGGAGTGCTGCCCCAAAGCAACTGGGAACCTACCTCAGCTGTTAGGTGGTCACTACAGGGTTGGACAGAAACAAAAAAATATGTTGTAGCAAGGAGCATAAATGTTCTCTGAGTGTAATTTGCCAAATCTGGAAAGTCTCAGACACTGAGCAAAGGGCTCACACAGGTGGATCTCTCCATGTGTGCTCTGGAGGTCAGAGGCCAAGGGAACAGCCATGAGACACTTGGAGAGCACCATGGTTGTCTTGTCCTGGACCACGTGGAGATGCAGCCAGTCCAAAAAGGTCACCAGTGCCTACACCACGAACAGCACGGAGCTGCAACTGCAGAAAGCAACCCATCTTCATTGATGACTCCCCCACTACAGCACAGTGCCTCTGTCTTCTGCCACCATGGAGGGTCACAACAGCCAAAGTTGACCGAAGCTCAGAAGGCTGTGCATGGCTTTACAGGGATAGAACATAAAGGAGTGCACATCGAAGGGTGAATCCTTTCACTCTTCTGTCCAGCATAGGCAGGGTGGGGAAATCTGGGGGAAAAAAGCACTGAGAAAAACAAGGAAGGGGAGTTTTGATCCCAACGTTACCCTGATGTAAGGCGCTGAGGGTCCACCAAGACCAAGCGCTCATTCCAGGTATATTGTGCTAGACCTGCCTTTGAAACCTGATGCACTTCCCCCCCCCACGTTGTGATTTCTGCAGCTGCCCCCAGGATCATTAACATCACCGTCACCTCCAATGGGGATCGCACCTTCCAGGCACGCTGCACCGCTGAGGGGGAGCCAGCGCCCACTCTGACCTGGACCGGACCACCCCACAGCAACCTCACCTCCACCACCAGCATGAACCACCGCGTCACCAAGGAGCTCCAGTACCTGGCCCACGATGGAAAATACACCTGTACGGCTGTCAACAGCCATGGGAGAGCAGAGGGAGCGGTGTACTTCTATAAATTCAAAGCATCCAACAGTGCCTTCTTCCTGATCCTGATCTTCGTGCCACTGGGAATTAAAGTGCTCATTTTGCTGGTGATACTGGGCTTCACCGTTTTCTCGAGAGGAGGTACGTATTGCTATTTCCCTCAGTAGTCTTCCTCCAGCAGACTGGTAACCAGTGATGGGATGCAGCAGACAAAGTCAGGCAAGACGGGTTGGGTTTGGTTCAGGGTGGGTTTTTTAATGATTTTAAGACCTTCCACTCTAGGAGAAAGGCATTTCATAGAGTCATAGAATCATTTAGGTTGGAAAAGACTGTTGGAAAAGGGCTGTTGGCCCTCTTGGCCACCTGGCCACCCTGCTGGCTCATATTCAGCCACCTGTCGACCAACACCCCCAGGTCCTTTTCTGCCAGGCAGCTTTCCAGCCCCTCTTCCCCACATCTGTAGCGTTGCATGGGGGACCAACATTACTTATGGGAAAGCTAAGAACAAGGACCTCCTGGCTGTCTGGTTGCAGCTTTCAGACAGGAGGTCTCTGTTGGGAAGGGACCTTTGAAAAGACAGAGGGCAGAGGAGTTTCCCTACGCCCAAGGAGAAAAGCTAATAACCGCCCTCTAGTGCGGCTTCCCAGCAGCTCTAGGTCAGTCCTGGCTCCCCAGCTTGCTCTGACCGCACTGCTAACCCACGTCTTCCTTCCCAACTTCACAGGTCCCTCCTCTGCCCCATCCAGCCTGGCCCGGTAAGGATGTTCTGCCTTCTATTCAAGTTACTCAGCAGGAGGGTGGAGATGGCTAAGGAGAGAAACACAACATGTCCTTGGTCTTGGCAACAACCTTCTGGCCTGAGAGCAGGCTCCTGGGACAAGGACAGGGTTGGGCTGACGATCAGGCAAGGTGGTGTGAGGGACAAAGGCTCAGGCTCTGCTGGGAGGAGGCTCTGGCTTGGGTACAGTTGAGAAGAGACCCCACTCATGGGAGGAGAAGGGACTGGGGCAGCAGGATGGAAAGACTATGGCATGTGGATGCTGCAGCAGCAAGGGGCTAGCAGAAGTTCAGGTGGGCCATAGGCCTGGAGCATTGTAGGAAGCCACATTAGGCTAGCAAAAGAACCACCCACCTATGGGACAGGTGAGGGGAACAGGCTAGGAAGGCATCTGTGGCAAGGCTGGTAAATGATGAACAAGAGAGGAAAACTGCAACAGAAACTTTCCCCCCCTCCCTCTGCACCCCAGTCTCTAATGGGGCAGAAAAAGGGGCCACATCAGAGCTCATGACCTCTGCAAAGCATGTAAGAAGGTATGGAGATGCCAAGCAGCCCACCTTAGAGCCAGCTCAGGTGTGGCAGGGCCCAATTCTTTGGCTGGTATCCATACAACACTCCCACTGTACCCTTGGCATTTCCCATTACCCAGCACACCACCATTCTTGGACACTCCTGACAGCTGTGGTGGCCAAGCTAGAAAAGGATAGGGGAAAAAAACCCACACAGACTAAAAACCAAAACCAACCCTTAGGCTAAACCTAAAGCAGCTGTATCTGAGGTAATTGCATCCACTTGGGGCTGCTTCTTTCCAACACGGGTTTTCCCTATGTGATGCCTCCTTCCCTCACTTTACCCAAAAAAAAGGCCATTTCAGCAGGGCAGTCAGGTGTACAGCATCAGGACACAGGCAATGAGACAACGGCAAATTTAATCCTACAGTTAAATTTGTAATAATTATTTGCAAAAGCACAGCTTTTGCTGGTTTAACAGCATCTAAACCATACCACAGCACCCTTGATAATATTTGTATAGAAACATACATAGATGAAAGCTGAAAAACCACACTCTACATGAGAAGACCCTTCTCAGGAGAGGTTTGCACAATCTCCCAAGGCTCTGAGCAGCAGGACAGTAGTAGGAGTTAACGCTATCAGTGTAGGGGATCAGTCTGGATGCTTTTAGATGTAAAACATTAGATGCAACTCTGACACTTAAAAAACACCTGCTGCAGAGGGGAGGATGCGTATCGGACAGTATTGCAGACACTCTGACACTCCTTAGCGACTAGATTAAGCCACTTATGAAGCAGCCAGAAATGTGTCTTCACCTTGTTCACTTCTTCCATGCCAGGCCACAGCTGCAAGACTCCACCTATGAGAACTTTGACCGCAGACAGGGCTGCAGCCAGGCTTTGCCGACAGAACGAACAGCATCGAGACGCAGCTGAGGACCTGGGCGGTCTCACCCGCGCTCACGGCTGGGATTCCCATCTGCTCCGTACAAGGCTGCCTCTTCCCAGTGAATGCAAGGCTGACGTTGACTGATGCACAGAAGGTCAAACAGGCCTTCTGAGTGTGTGTTTTCCACCCCTGTTGCTGCTTACGAGAAGCCTTTAAAGGGAAGAGAGAAGAAAGAAGAGAGAAAACAAAGAGGGGTGGAGCTGGAAGAGCAGAAGAGGATCTACATAGGATGTCAGTTCTAACCAACATGTGTGTTTTTAACCCATATCGGATAGTGTTTAGCAAGCAGGTAACAGCCTACCACTTTCTCACATCTTTCTGCTTTGTCATTTTTCAAACATTACTTCAAAAAGCAATTTTTGCCACTTCCCTTGTCAAACCCCATGCAGCTTCCTACAGCCAGCAAGGGAAGCATTTTCATGTTTCAAATACCAGCTGTGAAAAAATGCTACTGAATTTCAGCGGGGAGGGGTGTGTGTGTCGTATTTTATTATTATCATTATTATTGTTATTATTGTTATTTCTTAACTTCTAGAAGAGTTTATTTAAGAATTTAAAGGGCAACTTAAGTTTCAAGAGGGAGTCCAAGCAAAAAGGAAAAGAGGTTTTCTGAAAGCTGTTCTAGCTGAAAGCAAGGCATTCAAAGTGTGGTCTGTACTATAACTCTGCTGCAGCTCCTAGTGTTCATGTGCACAGACAAGCAGAATCTCAGAGCTTTGTGATAAATATGCTGTGACAATGTTCCAATAAACCCAATTGGCTTTTTTTTAAAAAAAAAAAGAAAAGAAAATTATTACTAAACAATCTCTATCTCTCTGTTACGTGAAAAAGTTCCTTTAAGGCCTGATTGCTCATCTCAAATTCTCCTGAGATGAAGTCACTACTGCAAAGTTGCTGGCCACCCACAGACGAGTCTCTAACCCCACTGTGAACACACTCCAAGACGAGGTGAAGAGTGGCACAGGATGACCCAAGCCAACCCAGAGTCTTGGTCAGGCAGGCAAAGGTCCAGGAGAGGGCTGCTGAAGAGCAATGGGTTGGCATACGGGAGGAGGAGGAGATAGAATGAAAAGACAAAGGAAAAAAAAAAAAAAAAGGAGCAACATGAACCTACTTTCAGGTTCGTATCACTGGATTTGATGC
>NW_009270001.1:2558686-2622712 GCF_000687185.1 Egretta garzetta | reverse complement strand
TTCCCTAACGATCCCGCTTCTGGTAACAACCACCACTGGCTGGGAGCCCAAGCTGCTACAGAATTACTATCAAGCCTGTGGTCCTGCTTGCAAGCTCACACCCAGCCTGGGAATTACTATTTTAAAGTTCCCCTCTTCATAATATCTGTGCTGAGAAAGTAAAGCACAACTTCAAATGACTTGGCCAGAATAACAAGAGGGAAAAAAAAAAGAAAAAAAAAAGAAACACAAGGAAATATTTGAACCTGATCTTTTAAATCCCAGTTTAAAATCCCAGGCAAAGTGGCAAAGCCAGGCTTAATAAAAATAGGAAGAGATGCAGAGGAAAAGGAAGTTATAGCAGACAGCATAGTCACGGACCAGTAAACTCAGTTTCACAGGAAAAAACATCTCAGAGGTATTAACTGGACAAACTGAATTGAGTTTCTGAGCCCTTATGATTTATAGACATACATTAGAGTAGTGAGAACCCATTTCTACCACTGTATGGGACTGAAGCTTGGCTTACAGGATTTTTCTCTTGAAAAATACTTCAACTCAAGCAGTTTGAGTCCAAATAGAAGCATCTGACCTCGTGCCCTAAAACATGCCATGTTGCATATTACCAGTCCCCTGTGTGCTGCCAGCAAACGCTTATCGCAAAACAGCTGCGGTAGCTTGGCCATGAGGCAACTCATGGGCTAGCACTGGCCAACTTTTACTTACTTGGCTTCCAGAGAACAGCCCACATTAGTGCAGCAAATGGGAGAACAAGGACACCCAGGTACAGGGACCCACAACACCCCAGGACACTAGGAAAGGCACAGAAATGAGTTTGCCTGAATCCTGCCACTTTAACCTCTTTTACCCATCCAAACTCACGCAAGATTGACCTTCAATGGGAAGAGCCTGCTCTCGACATTTCCCTCTCACTACCCGCTGTTTCAGCCTTTGAAAAGCAAAAAGTGTGGGGTGACGTGCAGAGGAGAGCCCCCGTAATCAACAACATGGAGTGGAAGGAGCCCACTTCAGTGAATGCACAGAACAAAGCACCTCCAGCACAGCGTTGGGGGGAAAGCTCTCATACCTCTTCTGAGAGACCAGCACAACCAGGTGCCCCTCCAGTGGGGGAAAAAGCAGGAGGAATTCAGAGGTCTGTGGGCAGTTGCAGGGCTACAAACTTGCTGAGCTACAAACTCGCTGGGATGACGGAGATGCTGTGGGATAGAATCATAGAATCGTTTAGGTTGGAAAAAGCCCTTTCAGATCCCACAGTCCAACCGCTCCCCTACCCCTGCCATCCCACCCCCAAACCCTGGCCCTCAGCACCTCGGCTGCCCGGCTGTTAAATCCCCCCAGGGCTGGGGACTCGACCTTCCCTGGGCAGCCCCTCCCAGTGCCTGACAGCCCCAAGGGGAAGGAATTGTTCCCCATGGCCACTCCTCTGCTCCAGGCTGAACCCCCCCAGCTCCCCCAGCCGCTCCCCAGCAGCCTGGGGCTCCAGACCCCTCCCCAGCTCCGCTGCCCTTCTCTGGACACGCTCCAGCCCCCCCAGGTCCTTCGGGGAGGGAGGGGCCCAACCCTGACCCCAGCAGTCGAGGGGCGGCCCCCCCAGTGCCCAGCACAGGGGCACGGTCCCTGCCCTGCTCCTGCTGGCCACACCACTCCTGATACGAGCCCGGAGGGCTGCCATGGATGGATACAGCCTCTTCAGGAAGGACAAGCTGGGACAGTGAGGAGGAAGAGGAGTTGTCCTCTGTGTGAGACTGCAGCAGGAACACACAGAGCACAATGATGGCTGGGGTGGATGATGAGCCCGCAGAAAGCCTGCAGGTCAGTGTTTGCAGGCTGACACACACAGGCAATGGTGTGGTGGCTGCCCACCTGCACAGAACTACGTAATGAAGAAGCCCTTTGCTTCCAGAGCAAATGGTACCAACTCCCATCACCCCAATGCCCCAGCCCCCATGGGACGCTGTAGAGTGAGCCTGTGTGGGAAGACCTGTCTGAGCATTTCATGCACCCACCTTGCTGCTCGGACTTCTGGTTTTCCATTCCACTGACTTAAGTTAATGTCACATTCAGCTGTTGCATCCATTTCCCTATTTGTCCTTATTTTTTTAGTAAATACTTAAGCTGCAGTCCACAGGCAACAGTCCATCCCCATGCAACAACTGCTGTGCGACTCAAACACTCCAAAAGCCCGAGATGCTCATTCTCCGACCAAACCACACAAATTACCCAAAAGGCAGAGTCGTTACTAAGCAGCTGACATCCCAATTTCATCTCTTTCCACTGCAATCTGCAGTGCTAAAACCAACAGAAATCTCACTTTTCCTCCGGGATTACCTGGTTACATTTATGATGTGAAAACAACCAGGCTTTCAGAAGTAAGGAATCCTTTCTAACATGAACATAACTGACTGCTCCCCTCCCAGACACTGGGGATCCAGAAAATCTGTCTGGATTTAAGTCACCTGACCTAAAAATAACTTGGCTGGAAGTGACGTGCAATATAGATGCAGACTCACTAATATTTAGAAAAAAGTAAAAACCAAAGTTCCTTAGTTCAAATTTTAATCTGTGTTTGCAGAAGTGGGAGAAGATTGTAGCCATGCCTTTCAACTACAGATTTCTGTGGGATAGCAAAAAAAAAAAAGTCAAAATTTAAGATACTGTTTCCAAATACAGTGACTTCACAAGTCTCCAAACACACACTCACATAAGTTTTAGAGGTACCGTGGTTAAGAAAGTCAAAACCTCTTTAATATGCAATCCTCCACTCACTTTGAACTGGCCTGAGTGACAACACATTGGAAAATAAAAAAAGGCACAAAGCAAAAACTTAAGATGCTACAGGATGAGCTTTCCTGTCTAGCAATTTGTACATCTATCCCCATATATCCTCCTCTGAGATGTGCACCATACACAAGAAGATAGTCAAGTGTTTTCAGTCAACAAAAACTAAGCAATTCCACAGGCCTACAAATCAAAAGATACAAAACCTTAAAGAGGAGAAAACTTGCCAGTGTGCAGCTCCCATTCACATTTCTAACTTAAAGTGGAACTCTGAAAGGTAAAAATTACTTGTGCAATAACAATGTTAAATGTAAACCAGAGTAATCAACATTGCATGATTCTGCAAGCTCAGTGCTGCTATCGTATGCTGTCCAAATAATGCACTTCTGGGTACAGTGTGTTAATAAGGAGAGCCAAGAGATTATTGCCATCTCGAAGACAATGTTCTGGATGCTTGATGAACTGAGAGGCCTGGGAGAGCTGCTCTTGGTAATCCACATATTGTTTGTTTGATGCCATAGATTCAAGAGCATTCAGTGCCTATAGACACAAGGGAAAATTCTGTTAGCGGTGTGTACTTCAGTCCATAACAAACCAGTTCACGAGCCACCATATGCACAATTCCACTAGAAGATCCTTATCTGCTAGAGAACCCGAAGTATTTGGAACAAAACATTTGTAAAATACAATCACATAACAGTGCTTCAAGTCAACTCATGTTTTTCAAGCTATTCTCTCCCAAAGATCAACTGCTCTATCAAGGCTTGCTAGAATTCTATAACCCAAATATTGTCAAATAATTGTTCTTCATGAACTCAAGACACTGTTTCAAGGAAATTACACTGACCTACAAACTGCAACACACTTAACTATCCATTTCAGGTTGTTCTTATGAACATCTTGACTTTCATAAAAGTATTATTTTGCTCCCATTAATAATATTACAGAGACAATGTCAAATTAGAAACTATATGTAAAAGAGCCTATGCTGGCAGTACCAGCCAGGGCAAATGCCGGAAATATGTCTGAACAAGTTTAATTTGCTTCTCAGAGAAGAGAAACGAGTTGTACCAAGTAAGTTACTTTGCTTTGGTTTCTAACCAGCTCCTCCTTCCTCTTCTCTTCCACTTACTGAAACAATAACACAGTCAGTGCACATGCTAAAGAAGGAATGTTTATTTGTCATAGGGCTTTTAAGCCCTGATCTCACATAAACAAATATTGGTGTGAACATTGTCCTGCTTTATCACTGAAAAGCAGGGCAATCGCTGCAGCATTGTTTTTCCCTATTTGTTTTAAATTCCTTCTACCTGTTATGTTCCAAAGTTTCAGAACTCAGGGTTTACAGACGTAAATTCATCTGCACCTGCTCAGAGTATAAGATTAGAAACTGATGCCTTCATATTAACAGAGAATGCTGTATACATAGTTTTACTTAGGATCACTTTAGGTTAGGACTCAGACACACAGCCCTGCTACCAGAGTTTAACAAATGTGCATTGTCACCAGGCCTATGCTGCACTTGGCCTACTCCCTGGCGAATTCCAAGATGTTGTTTTGATGTATAGCAAAACAGTACACAAGTTTGAGATACACCCCCTTCCCTGAGGAGATGAATGAGAACAACAACCTACTTATGAAATTCAGAATTTAGAGCCAGGTGGTAAAGCAGCAGCAACAAAAAGATTGAGGGCATTCAGCACCAAATAAAATCAACAAGTTGAGAGTAGGATTTAGCCTGAAGCAATGCTTGCAGTGATTCTTATAAGCCTCAGCCCACAAACTGAGCAAGCACGCAACAAGGACAGATCCAGAAGCCAGCAATTGGCACACTGTACCTGCTGGGCCTTCTGCGACAGCTTTGGCTCTGACCCCGCTTTCAGGCGGACTTGACTCTCTGCAGGAATCTGCACCAAGAGGAAGGCAGACAAACTGCGGGCAACCACCCGAAACCTTGCATAGAGAAAAGCACAGAGAGAGAAGGTGGTATCAAAAATGCAAGTCCTCAACAGCAGATAAACTAGAAGTTCTATCCCATGAGGTATCTCTTGCACGAGGAACATAGTAAAAGCTTTACAGGACCTTTTTCAACACTTTAGAAAAAATTAATCACTTCAATAAATACATAACAGTATATCGTACATACTAGAGGATAAGATACTACCATACATATGAAATGTTACATCCGTTCCAAGCTTAGCTGCAGCCTCGAGGCCACATATGAAATACTCCTCCGTTTCACAGCCTTTGAAACATCCATGCCAGCCAAATCAAGGGAGGAGTTGAAAAAGACTAAGATTTCAGAACAATTTTAACAGGCTTGAATCCCAAGTGGTTTTCAGAGTTATGTTTAGGTACTGTGTTGAACTGGTGGTCCACAAACATTTACATATTTTTTTCTTGGCATTCTTTCAATAGTGAACTTGATTTTAACACCTAACAACCAAACTTGGTGTCTCTCTTTAGAAGGTAAAGTGAATGACAAGCAAGCACATATTTTTTTGACCTCCTCTTAATGTTTCCAACACCTTGAGGTTAAGATGGAAAAGGAAATGTGCATGCGATCATACAAAATTCTTGTCAGGTCAGCTGAAAGAGTCTTCAACAGACCAGGTAAAAGCATTTTCTTCTAACAGTCAGTCTCCATACAGACTTCACTGGAGATGGACATTAAGCCAGAATCACAACTGCATTCTCTTTCCTTTTCCAAACGCAAACTTTGCAGAAGTTCATATTCCCCTCTTAACCAGATTAAAACACTGACTACGTTTTTTTTCTGTCACAGACCCAAACAAATGTGTAGATTTAGGAACAGCATGGATTCAGAACATCTTTTGACATTGCACTCTGCCATCTGGATCCAGGTTGAAGCTTTTTTAATATGACTCCTCATATTAAATCAACTGATTCACTGTACCTTCAAGCCCTTACCTGGGTGACAAAGGAGACCTCCTGCCTAGCCCAATAGCACCAAGTATTCCAGAAGTCAGTCTCTCCTCAGCCAGCTGACTCTGCCTGCTCTGGATTGAGAGCAGTGTCCGAATCACAGATTCAATCAGAATGGTATCATCTTGCTCCATCTGAATCAAGGATAACTGCATGGCTTTATGCCACCAAAGAAACAGCTTTGCCTCTTCCTTTGCTGAGCTTTAGGTAAGATTTAAAGAATAAAAACAAAATATAAATTTAAAAAAAAGTCAGATGCATAGGTTGAGAAGTTTGTATCTCTCCCTATTAGGCCCATGAAGAATTCAGATGATTAATTGACGACAGCTAATCTTGCTGTATGAGGATAGCGTAATTATACCACCCCATTATTATACTGCTGTAACTGCTATTGTTATGGATTTGATGCAGACACCAGCTAGCAGGTTTTAAGGGCCTGTAAGAGGACAAAGAACAATGCTTCCTTTTAAGCTTTACAACTAAGAACAAATGCTATTGCAGCCATAAGTGGATTTAAACTTGTCTAAGACTCTGTATAAAAGGCCATCTCTACTGTATCTCTACTTTTTTTTCCCCCCCCTTTTCTTACCAGAAAACACTTTAGGAAGCACTAGCTGTTGTTTCCACAACAATTTAGACTTTTAATATGATCTTCTAGAAAAGGAAACATTAAAGTTTTTTGCTGAGCAAAACACAAAGTGAAGTTCCCCGTATGGTATTTTTAATCCTTCCTGAAACAGTTTGCAGTTTAAGTAAACAAGCTCAGATTTTCCACATAAAGCATCAGCACGAGTTTCCTGCATCAGACCATCCTCACATCACTCCCAGTCATTTCCCATCCCAGGCCCCCTCAGCTTTGATGTTTAGAGCAATATTTAATTTACTGTGTACGGTGGCTTTGCTGTCTCCTTTATACTTTTGCAATCAAATTACTATGGCGCCTACAAAAGTGAAAGCATTCTTTCAATTTCAAGAAATAGGGGGGAACACACATTTTCCCAAAATGTTCTTTCCCAGCAAACAAGAGCACTATCAACATTAACATGGAAAAATATTCACCAAGTTTGCTAAAGCAGCACCTGTAACAGTGGTTACATACTTTAAGTACAAAATATTATCATTTTAACCCCAGAACTATCCATCCTTTCCCACCAGAACTCTGTTATCTATTAAGTTGTTTTACAGCAACAGAGGCCACTAACTCTGGGCACCCCACCAGATCCACAGGGTTCAGATTTGGTTCAGAGCTGCTGACAGTCCCCGCTGAGTAGCTTTGAACACCAAGCCTCTCAGGAACATCAAGATGAGTATTTAGCACATAACTCATCCCACCTAGTGGACATTCTGGAAAGTGGAACCCACAGTGATTTAGGGTTTGCTTTAAGTAATTTTAACTGAGCACAAATCCAGGCTGCCATTGAAATCAAGCTTCTCAAACTGAAAACTGACCAAAAGTGCACCAGAAGTGTTCAGGTATATGAAATTCCCTCTTCTGTTTAACCACAACAACTATTGGTATTGGCACTGGGGCTGGGCAGACTCTGTAGTAGCGGATATAGAAGGACAGGCAGTTTCATCCATCAGCCTGGTGAAATTAACCTGGCCACCTAATTATACTGGTTATAGCCTTATTTAAAAGCCAAAGCATATTCAGAAGCCTTGAATTTTGTACCTTGGGTACACTTGCTCCAGCCATTTGCTGATGGTTAGCAGGATCTTCATTTCATTGGTAACAGTTTGGTCAGTGTTTAGGCATTGCAGCAGGTAGACATACAGGGTCAAGTAGCTTCCTAAAGACAGACACTCCTGCAGGAATTCTTCCATGGTCAGCTCAGGAACTTGGAGGGAGGCGAGTATAGGGCCCCAGCCTAAATCTTCGTGGCGAGGATAATCTATAAAGAAAACAAAAGGACAGAACAAAGTGTGTGAGAAAGCAGCACTCAGTAAAACCTAAAAATTAGAACTAGTTTTCACCTTGTTCCTGCAAGTTACAGAATTTGGGCTGGTTTAGCTGTTTTCCAGGTAATCGGCTTGTCATGCAACTCTGACGGAGAGAAAAGAAAAACTCCACTATCATAGGGCACCTCCTTGAGGTCAAGGTAAGATATTTTCCCAGCACTCAGTCAGGATTAAATTGGAAAATTTTAGCAATGGAATTCTAAATATTTCCTTCGGGTGTACTGAAATCTGATCACACAAAAGGTGGAAGAACTCAAAATGTAGTTCCACAAGGATTATGTAAACAGAAAGGAAAACAAACAAACAAAAAAACCACCTCACAACAAAAAAAACCCCACACAACAAAATTTCAGAGATAGAGTATTTTTTTCTTAAATTAGCCTACAGAACACTAGAGAAGGGGACAAAGACCTGTTTTGTTCTCTTGGGATAATTCTTTTTTTAAAAGTCCCCCCCCTTTAGCTGGAAAGGTGGCAACCATTACACAGAGCAAATCAGTTTTCCAGAGGCAGGTGTAGTTCTTGAGAAAATACAGAATCAGAGCAGCTGAAAAACCCAAGCTGCAGTGGCCTAACTTTTCTACATATAGTTACTACAGCATATATACATGTGACAGTTGGGAACCATCAGATACAAAGAAAGGTCCCTTCCAACCCAAAACATTCTATGATTCTATGAAAGGAGCTCTTCTTATGGAAACCAGATTAAAACCCAGTTCCAGTACTGGGCAGCATGAAGCCGTAAGGATTCTAAATGATTTGTATTTAACGGGCATCCAAGACTGATCGAAGTTTTTGAGAAGCAGCCACAGAAGACAGGCTCCTACCTTCATTGAAGTAAGCAGTGATACACGCTTCTGTCGTCTCTGCCATGTGTCGCACAGAGGCCAGGCTCTGACACGCCGCAGTGAGAAGGGGCATCGCTAGCAACCCATGCACTTTGCTGTCAATCCACTTTCGTAAGCTCCCCCGTAGCGACTCAGCTGTTGCAACGCTAGAGTTGTTCATCATCATCAGCGTTTCTGTGAAGAGGCTGCTGAGGGCCATATGACGTGTCTGCAGATCCATATCTGAAAGTCAGAAATGAAAGAACCATTTCAGTAAATAGACAGTAGAACCCAAATTCAGCTTCATCCCTGAACCCTTTCTGTAGATACCAGGAAAAGTCTCTTGCTTATTGCACATCTCGGTTCCTTGTCTGTACCTGTGAAACTGCAGTAAGACACCCCTTCCTCCCAGTCTCTTCCATTGATGAGATAGTTCATCATTCATTAAGCAGAGAGACAACTGATAAGACTGTACAGCAGAGTACATTGGAGCCCATCTTTCACCTAGGGCCTTTTACTGTGACTACAGTGCAAATAAATTGAATAATGAAACAGGTTTGTAGTCTTCAAGAAAACTTGGGTATTAAAACCACAGTTTAAAGCACAGCTTAGAGTGAAACAACCAAGATTTTAGATGATTCAAATTTGAAATATGACAGAGATGAACCATGAAACGTTGCAATCCCCTCATGTGTTTCCAGGACTCTAGATTTTCTGCTAATGCCAGCGTTCAGCCCCAGAATGTTTTTTGAAACCACGTCTTACCATTGCCTGAACGTGTTATCATGGGCCTTTAACAGTAACCTCGAAGCACAAACATTTCCTGCTCTCGGCTCTTAGAAGTTTAACTACAGAGAAGAACTTTGCACATATTCATGAAAAAAAGCCACCATGGTTGTAAAAGAAAATTTTCAAGCAACATCAGGCATTGTAGGAGGAAAAAATAAAACTGCTCATGAAGAAAAGTTGTGCACAAAGAGAGATTAATCACTGGAAAAACATCACCCAAAGAGGCTGAGACCTCCATACTTGCAGTTATTTGGAAGCTCACTGGACAAGACCCTGAACAACCGAATTTAACTTCGAAGCTGGTTTGAGTAGGAGGTTCGACTACAGATCTCCAGAAGTTCCTTCCAAACTAAACTAATCTGTCTGTATCATCTACCTACTACAGTTGAGCAACACGGAGCATTTTCTCTTCCAACCCTTTAACGCATACAAGCATGCACAGGGGTTCATGAAACAGAGCTGCTCCTCTTATACTGGAGCTCCCATCTCCTCCAAAATTTCTCAGCTACAAGGATTGTCACCAGCAACAGGCAAGCCCTGACTTCTCTTCAAGTCAAAGAGTTTTACTGACTATGGGGCTTTCCTACAGAGCTTCCCCCAGAAGCAATACAAGTACTGAGGCTGTTAGCACTCTCACAGATTTTCAGACACTTTCTGTTCACTCTCGCTAGCACACGTATGTGGGTCATGGACAGGAAGAGACACAACACCCGACAAGTATTTCTGTCTAGTACAGTGAGACGACTGATTTCCTGTGAAATTTTAGTTTGATAGAGGAAGCTCAGGATGGTACCAGTACTAAAACTGAGATCAGTATAAATGCTGTGGGTGTGGGCACACCATATTACAAGTGCACATCAGTATCATTCCGCTACTTGAATGTAGTCAGTTTTCCCAACATGCACAACATTTAGAAGCCCCTCAGGACCAAAAGAGTGTATTTGTGTCATTCTTCCTTTTAAGAGATAGAAATGCCGAATAAAATAAAAAAGATTAAAAAACTAGACAACAAAGAGAAGAATCCCTCAAGCTCCTGTGTATCAGTTATTTTTACTCACAATATAACCCATTTTCTTTGTTGGCTCAGTCATTCTTGACCGCTCTACAGGGTAACGTTCATATTTTTGTTTTGTGCTAATACACTGCCTATATTTACATCATCAAAGCAACGTGCCCTGCTGCCCATAAAGGAGACATTATAGTAATGAAAGTCATTACATAGTCACAGATGTTCAACAATCCATGCAGTAGCATAAAGGATCTTGACAGCTTTAAACTAATTTCCCACTACTTTAACACAAACCTGGAGGATTAAAGATGACTACATCATCCAGCAACTTGGACATTTCTTGTTCCAAAACTGCAAGAGTAATCTTTCCGCTTTGTTCTAAGGTGCTGAGAAATTGAACCACCTGGCGAATGTATGCTTGGCACTTCAGTGTTGCATCCTGTTAATCAAAATTAAAATAAATTAGAAAAAAAAAAATCATGCCTAGAACTCTTTCCACAGCCGATAACATACAAAAGGAGAACACTGCAAATGACAGGAACAGCTCAGAGACACTGCAAAACCAGTTCAACTTACAAGGTGGATGTGACTATCCGAAGATGCACCGAAGCCTGCTGAGATTTTCAGGAGCTTCACTATCAGTTCGGCTGCAGCATCCTTCGCAAGGATAACAGAAGGAGGGTAGTGACTGCTGCAGTAGCTGATGATGCTTTGATAAGATGAAATGCCCACCAGCTGCCAAGGAAGGGAGCTGGTCTGTCCAAGAAGATTTATGAGTGGCGATTCCTGAAGATTTAAAGACATTGGTCTAAGTCCCACCTTCTTTGCTGTTTTAAATTAATATTCACAGTACTCAACATGGAAAGGAAGCCCAAACTCCAAAATAGGAAGGAGACAGGACCAAAAACCCCACAGAAATAGATGGCCACTGGGAGTCTGGCTGAAAAGCAACTCCTCATTCAAGCAGCAAGCCAACAGACGTATGTCATCTCTAGCGTTCACATAACAGTACTCAGACTACTGCTGCAGCAGCTCTAACCAAGCACAAAAGTCAGGGAGAGACATTAAAATTTGACTTGTAAACATGTAAAGACAGCTAGAAAGAAATAGAGACCCTACAAGGTAAAGTCACTTCGGTAGAGATTTAGAATCATAGAATCCCTTTGGTTGGAAAAGACCCTTAAGATCATCAAGTCCAACCTTTAACCTAACCCTGCCATCCCACCACTAAACCCTGGCCCTAAGCACCTCATCTATCCTTCTTTTAAATACCTCCAGGGATGGGGACTCGACCACCTCCCTGGGCAGCCCATTCCAGAGCCTGACAACCCTTTCGGTGAAGAAATTTTTCCTAATGTCCAACCTAACCCTCCCCTGGCGCAGCTTCAAACCATTCGCCCTCATCCTGTTATCTCTTACCAGGGAGCAGAGGCCGACCCCCACCTCCCTACAGCCTCCTCTCAGGCAGTTGTAGAGGGCGATCAGGTCTCCCCTCAGCCTCCTCTTCTCCAGACTAAACACCCCCAGCTCCCTCAGCCGCTCCTCGTAAACCTTGGGCTCTAGACCCCTCTTTTTTATTATTATGTGGAAGGTATAATCTCTGAACTAATGACATGGTGGAATTCATGAACAATTATGATCATGCGTTATAAACAGAGCTGATTAGAATCCACACATGCCTGGGTTTTAGAAAGACTCTTTTGACTCAGCTTTGTGTTGCTAAGGTAGGACCATGAAGCTCTCATTTCTTATTCATTGTATGAGCATAGCCTTACCTCAGAGGAAATGATGTTAAGAAAAGGCATTTAAAAAAAGCTATTAAAACAAAAATTAATCTAGGTTCACAGTAGAATCAGGGACAGAAGCCGGGCCCCCCAGTTTTCCATTCAGTGAATCATCTACCAACCAGGGAGGAATCCTTGTTCTCATAAACACCATCCTGAACAGTACAGCAGGCTACAGTGTCCACAACTCGCACAGGCAGTGCAAGTATGCAGATGGAAAAGTCTCTGTCTACAAGCGGCAGAGAGTGGAGCCTCAGCTACCGCCATCCTCCTCTCACAGGTTCGTATACATCTGCAATACAAAAGGGCACCCCTGGACACTGAGAAGCACCAAATTTCTACACATTATAGGATGAACAAATACTGGAATTGTGTTGATGGCCAGCACCACCTACAGACTTTCAGGATCCAGAATTAACCCAAATTAGACTACATCAACAAGAATGTGACACTGGTACATCAAGTACTTCTCAAGGTGCTCACGCACTGGAAGACAGGGCTGAGAAAGTTTGAGATGTAGGTCAAGGCATCACAGGAGCATTCTGGGACGTGAGGAACGAGCAACAGCATGCCAGTTTAACACATTGCTAGAGGCTAGGAGGGAATTCCTGAGGCTGACTCACAAAACGTACAAACAGGTATCTTCTGAAGCTTGAGAAGCTTCTGATAACACATTCAGGTCAAAGCGTATGAACTGTGAAGTCTACTAATTTTCCTATGCTGGAATACAAATATTGATCAAAGGCTGCTGGTGACATCTTGACACAGCGTCATGTTATGCCTCAGACAAAATGGAAAACAGAAGACACTGCAAGTGGGAGAAAGCTGGCAGATGTGAAATGGGACTTCTTGAAGATTACACAGTCCCTCTGGAAGAATCCTCCAGAAGCAATGGATTGAATCAGACTGTGCTAGATTTACCCCCACAGAGCTCTCAGTAAAAGCAGGGTTTGGAAAGTTCATCCTAACACCCAGCGTTTCTCTTTCCTATTCCAACAATTCAGCAATACTGGAATGCAACCATGAATGGGAAAAGCGCTTAGAAATCAGAGATAAGCAAATCCATCGTCAGAGCAAGGGATCAAGAAAACTCAACTAAGATTCAAGATATAAAGTAATCTGTCTCCAGTAACTCATGGGAAGCAGACAGCGACAAGATTCTTAAAGATATATCTGGTTTTCAAGATGTTGTTACATCATTGTGACTTGTCACCACATCATATGGAGTTAGGAGGGGAGCATTTTATGAGAAGAAATAAAAGTTTGCAGAAGCAGTTCTGAGTAAGGACTGAACAACACTTATTTATAACTCATGAGAAAACCTTGTTCAAGCAGACAAATATTTTCTTTTTAGACAGCTAAGGAAAAAAACCTACGCTCCTACCAAGTGCTGCTCCTAACCTCACAGGGACTAATCCCATTGTGGAGTTGTGCTTAACACAACCAACCCGAAGCGTGACCATCAGGCCGGAAAACATCACGAACATGCACAGTGAGAGACAGAGCCAGACATAAGCTTTTCATAAATTAGTAATTCCCTACTATCCCTCCACACATTCATGTTTGCCACTCAGAAAAAGCAGTGAGGCACAGCAGAGATTTACATGAATGGCTGCGACAGGACAAACGTTGACTCAGTGAGCCTCCCGGTTCTTCTCACAGCACCACAGGGGCTACAAGCACGAACACCACGGCCAGTGCTGCTCCTGCACTGACAGCAGACTGCCTGAATCAAAGTGGGCTGATGCTAGAAACCCCTTTTCACTCAGTCTGTCAGAAAAAGCTTCACCTTAAGTTATGTATAATATTGCATATATATACATACACACGTACTATAGGCGCATATGTAAACTCTTGTTAATATTACCTCTACCTTGCATGTTGTCCTGGTTTCAGCTGGGATAGAGTTAATTTTCTTCATAGTAGCTAGCATAGTGCTGTGTTTTGGATTTAGTACTACAAGAATGTTGGTAACACTCTGATGTTTTTAGTTGTTGCCAAGTAGTGCTTAGATTACTCAAGGACTTTTTCAGCTTCTCCTGCTCGGCCAGGTGCATAACAAGCTGGGAGGGAGCACAGCCAGGACAGCTGACCCAAACTGACCAAAGAGCTGTTCCAGACCACAGAATGTCATGCTCGGGGGGGGGTTAGTCGGTCGGTTGTGGGGGAGAGCGATCGTGGCTCAGAGAGCGATCGCTGCTCGGGGACGGGCTGGGCATCGGTCAGTGGGTGGTGAGCAATGGCATTGTGCATCACTTGTTTTGTATATTCTGTATATTCTCTTACCATTATTATTACTATTGTTATTCTTTTCTCTTATTAAACTGTCTCTATCTCAACACGCAGGTCTTACTTTTTTTTTTTTGATTGTCTCCCCCATCCCACTGAGGGAGGTGGGGTGAGTAAGTGAGCAGCTACACGGTGCTTAGTTGCCAGCTGGGTTAAACCACGACACGTGCTTATAACTAAGGCTCTCCAAAACCAGGGAAGAGAAAAGGAAGCATTTTAGTTAAGGGCTGGCCTAAGAGACAAGAAAGATCTACTATGCAGTGTCCCATACTCAACTATGAAAACAACTGCACAGTAATTTTACATAACTTTTTGGGTTTTTTAAGGACACTAATGAAACTAACATATATATTTGTTCTTCTCAAAACCCAGAGTGTCATTGTGTAACTCCAGGAAAGTGTCTGCATTTATTTGCTTACTCTTTACAACACTACTGAATCACAGCACCTTCTTACAGCTTCAGAAACTTCTCAAAATGAACAGCAGCTCATCTTGTTTCACAGAAGTGATAAAAAACGTCTCGCATAAGGATTTAGTCTGGGCCATCTCTAGAACACTATTTGGGGTATTTTACCTAGGCACTTCTGAGATAACCATTCTGCAAGCCAGAAAGTCATCACATCCTGTGTCCTTCCTAGCAAAGGATTATTATTCTTCTAAGACAGACAGGTATGGGCCTTTTCAAAAATTACCTCTTTGCCTATAAGTTGTTCCTCCTTTGCCAACAGGACCATCATATACAGCAAACAGACAATCATGCTGTGAGTCTGAGGATGAGGGTTGGGGTTCCAGGCATCAGAGAGGACACTGACCCAGTTTATTTCACATAAAACATAACCCAAGAATAAGAAACAACTCTTGGGGCTGCCTCTTTCAATCTAGGAAGGAGAAAGGAAAAAAAAGACAGGTACATAAAACAATGTAAGGCATAAATACATTCATACTTTTCAACTCCTTAGTCAACCATAAATCTACAGCAGCATTTTATGTTGGCAGAGGAGCAGACAGACACCGCTTCTCCATCAATTTGCCTCCCACCAGAAGAGTTGCACATATAACTTTCTAAGCCTCTCAAACAACCAATACAGGATACCAAGCTACTGCAAACCGGAAAGAAATAATCTATTACAAACTCTTAGCTGCACAATTGGATCCGTTTCTCTTCTCTCTAAGAGAAACTAAAAAACTCTGAGCCCGTTTAGAACTGCATGGAGAACTCATCCCAAACAGCTATGCAGTAAATCCTGGAGCATATTCACACCTATCTGCAGGTTTATGTTGTCTCAGACATGAATATGGCAATAACAACATGTCAATAGTGAAATACATTAACTTTAACTAAATACAGTATTAAATACATATGCAATGAGACACTCAGAGCAATGACAGATTACAAAAGCTGCCAGCTTTACAACTCCCCACAACTCAATAGCACTCCTTCACAAAAATCATCCATCAAAAATGAGCAGCTGTGAATATGCTACAAACTTTAAAAGCTTACTTGCTGAAGAACCATCTCCAGCTCTCCAGTTATTTTCAAGGGCAACACCAATTATACACTCAATTCAACAGGTGCCAGTGTACTCACTTTAAAGAACTCTTCCATAAGCATCTGGTCTGGATGCATTTCCTTCCACGGAAGCCTTCTGAACTCCGTATGGAAAGCATAGAGAATAAACTCGGGCATTTTGGGGGCTGTGCAATATTCACAGTAGTGCATTAGATGTAACCAGAGAGCCCCGTGGTGGCTTGGCAAGACCTTATCTAGATTCAGAAAGGGTATCATTGAATTAGCAACAGGAAAAAGAAAAAAAAAAAAATCAGGGAAAGCTTGATTACAGAAGAAAGTCCTATTCTGAAGATGAAAAATAATAAACCAAGTTATACCAAAATATACGTGTCAAAGAAAAAAATGCACATTTTGAAGCTTGTTGATTTGGAGAAAAAAAAAAAAATCTAGAAGTGGGTGAGCTTATGATTTCATGCCCCTTCTCAATCTCCAGAGTTGCCAGACAATAATCTGAAGTTATAAAATACTCCTTCCGCGTAGAAATTCACTGGTTTTATGTAGGGGTTTTTTTGTTTTGTTTTTAAAAAAGATCTTATGAACATGGAATCTCATAAAATATGCAAAGATATATTATTTTTATTTATTTCTACAAGGTAAACTTGAATCTAATTCATCCCTAAAGGTTATCAAAAGGTATTTGTGAAATTAACTGTTTTCCATTCCTCTGTCTAACTACACATCACGTACAACAAGCAATGCTAAATAGGAGCTCAAAATGATTGGTCCTGGAGATTAAATTACCCCCAAGACTAGCAGTTGAGACACATGTGTTGGCCATCGTGACATGCTACTGTGTATGTTACATGGAAACAACATATAGACCTGGAATGAAGTCATGCACTCATTCCTCATGACAGCTCATTTTGTTCTGCTTTCCTTCACATTAACTTCATTGACTGACAGATATGCATTTACCAATCACATAATCTACCCTTGCCAAGGAAAAAAACCTGTCTTTTAAGGATGAAATATAGAAGTGCTCCTGGCACCACTGCAGCGATCGTCTTGGCTAAAAGTTCGTAACAAACAAAATCCCCTCATGTCCCACATCTCAATTAAAATCTTTTTTGGTCTGATAGAACAGAAAGTGCCACTACACTAAAACAGCGTGGACTTCACCCACCTTTAAAGCTCTCATGCAAAAGCTTGATGCAATCTGTAAACAAACAGACCACGGTGGATGCTACAGGAGCGTCGCTCTCTAACCAAGGGTAGCAGGGCTTGTTACTTGAAAGAAGAAGTGAAGCAACACAAACTTCAGTGCTGAGTTACCAGACCGTAAACACTTAAGTGATTTAAATATTCTAAAGCATAGTAAATCAATACAGTAAGTAGTACATAGTGAATTGATACAGTAGGTATCAGCAGTCCTTTAATTCAAACTGCACTCTTGGAGCTGCCTGTTTCTTCCTCAGCCGAGGTACATGTTTTAATGTCCCACTGAAGATCTATGGTAACACTGAGTAAAGAGAGATTAATTGTTTGATACTTCGTAACTGAATTAAACACCAAAACACAGGAATTTCTGAGTGACAGCACATACCACCTGCAGCCAAACTTCTAATTAAATGTTGGATATATATTCACAGCTCAAAAAGCTTTTGGCTTTGGAAGAAAGTCAAATATAAGTGTGTAACATTACAAATAACTCTCCACGTAAAGACAGAGGTACACCAGACAGTAGATCATCACAGGACTGATCTGGTCCAAGACTTCTTTATGCACCACTGGCATTTGGGCTTGTATTTGTTTGGCTTTTTTGCTTTGTTTTAGATAAGGAGTTATCAGTATTATGGAAGCTAAAAAAGGAATCTAATATTTAAATTCGAGTGTTTCCAGAATTAAGTGCAATTCATGTTTTTCTCATCTCTGCTTCCTGACCAGAGCTTGGTTACATTTCTTGTATCTAAAACAATTACCCAATCCAAGTCTTGGGAAATTTGACTTAAGAAACTCAGGAATTAGTTCTGTAATTTTTAAGGATATGACACAAGTCACAGCTATTTAATGGCAGGTCACAATATAGTCATGAATTAGAAAAAAAAAAAACCAAACATGTAACAATGAAAGCCGTTCTTATAAGGTTCTTACTCAAGCAGAAGTCGTTACTTGAGCAAAAAATCATTTAATTTTAAAATGCAATATATACCTTGCATCATCCTTATCCAAGACCAGTATCCATGGTTTAAAGAGTCCAGCAATAACTGAATACAAGGACTGCAATGCTAGAAGAAAATAAAACATAGAAGTGGCTTTTTTTCTCCTGAAATTAGCAACAGTGAACATAACACACTTTTCCAGGCTTAGATAGAATGTCCTTTGCTTATTCCAACATTTAATCAGTTCTTCCTGACCAAATAAAAATTTAAAATACAATATGCTTATTAGTAACTCTGGTTAACAATGTGATTGTTGTTAGTACAATCACAAGTATTTTGCATTGCTTAGATGTTTTAATATCACTAATACATCTGAGATTGTGGGGGTAATGATGATTCCCACTTTAAAGCTGCATATACTAAAATAAAAGGTGTTCTGGTGATTTTCTCCAAATCAAAATCACACCATGATGAAATTCAGTAGTCCCTGTTCCCAAACCTCTGCTCAGTGCGAAAGACAGTATTTTTCTTTGAAGAAAATCTGGTCTCTTCATAAAATAATTTTAAAGCAAGCTCAAATATAAACAAGCATGCCCCAACAAGCATAAAGTTCCACATGGCCATGATGTACCATCAGCATTTCCCATCTATATTTTTATGTTCACATCATTGTACAAATGCAGAGTAAGAAGATTTTACTATATATTTAAATGGTCTTTAACACAGGAAATTAGAGAAACTGCATGCTTGTTCTTAAGTAATTTGCTTTTAAGACACATTACCAGCTAGAATTCTGTTACTGCCAACAGGTTCTTGGGCTAAATTGGCAACTTCAGTGTCAATAAGTCGTTTAGTAAGATACTCCAGAAATTTATTCACTTCAGCCACATAAGGACTCCATTTTGAAAAGAGGCCAAAAGTCCTGAAGTCCACTGAAGCCAGTCGGAGTTTGCAGAAAGATGTGGAAAGCCATTCTACTGTCTCTCTAACCTATAAAAAGAAGTAAACTATTATCAGCTATTATCAGAAAGGCTGCACAGCCATGTTACTTGTCACTGGTGGGCACCTGTTTCAGCTGAAAAACATAATAAATCAACTAAAGAGGCACCCACCTGTTCTGCAGAGAGGAGAATTTTGGCACTATTCTGCAATACAGGACTTTCAGCAGAATCACTTTTCTTGAAGCTCCCCTGTTCAGCCACTGGTGAACCACATCCCAAAGCTTTAAGTGATGCCTTCCAACAGTCAGGGCTTAGAAGCTGCTCTGATGAGCCTTAGGAGAAAGAGAAGGGAATGCATTTGTGAAAATCAGAAGGGTATTAGTCCCTTCCTCAATACAAGTCAGAAAATGTTGAAATTAGAACTCCCCACTGCATAAAAAAAAAAAAATTAGGTAAGGCATGAATTTGAAAGCCCCAATTTTAAGGGTGAGAGATATCTCTCATTCCTAAATGTAAGTAATTTAACATTCCCTTTTGGTGTCTACATGCTCTCTTCTCAGAGAGTTTCCCAGGCACTCAGTACATGCCTGACTACAAACACGTATTGAGAGGCAGTTGCTGCCTCAGCACATACGGTCTGACAGACAGGAATTACTTTTGTTCTCATTTTAGAGGCACAGCAGATAAGTAGCATCTAATGTCAACCAGGACATTTTCAGCAGATTTCAGTATCAGTCCCAGGTCTTCATAATTCCAGTTCTCAGTCTGACATTGAAGGGTGCTCAAGAGCAAGGCTTCTGCATTACAGAATTATATTGTGGCACAATTATAATTCATAAGTGCCTCCATTAATAGAAACCTCTTCTCCATCCTTCTCTTGTAACATGGGCTGGAAACCTGTGGTCACTGACGCATGTACTTTGATTTGCAGAAGAATGTTTCTTTCTAGCAGAGATAAAATATGTCTAATAAAAACATATCACATAGGATGCACATAAAACTGTATACGGAAACTTAAGAAAGTTTAAATCATTCTGTATTTGTTGCTATTTCAAAATATGAACTGCATGCATTAGAGTTAAGTCAGAAGAGTTCTGTACGAAAGGCTTAGTATGCATCAATTCAGATACTCACTTTGCACAAACAGTCTTAGGAAATCACTATAGTGATCAGGGAACTGATACTGGAGAAGGTTAGTCCAATGCTTGCAGAAGATATTAAATGGCATCAAAATATCTTCTTCAGGTTCAAGGCCACATGCATTGAGAGCCAAGTGAATAGACTCCAGAAGCTGGGTACGTTCAGACAGAGGTGGCTTAGCAATGCTTAACCATTGCATAAGGTCAAACTAGAACAGAGGACAGGAAGCATTTGTAAGTAGAAGCTTTAACAGCCGCAACACCTTTAGAAGAAGGTAGAAATTTTCAGGGGAAAAAACATTCCTGAAGTTTTTATGTATTTAAGAAAACCTAATAAATGTGTACCTCCTTAGCCCTAACTCAAAACCAAGGTAACGCTCTCCAAAGGTTATGATTTAGTATATTGCAGCATACGGCATATATCCCAAATTTATGAAACAACCCTTGGCAGGGGTTCTCAGACTCATAAAGATGTGTATTAATTCCCACGCTTCAGTACCACTGCCAAATAAACACTTACAAGCATTAGACGAGGCTAATCTCCATAGGCCATAGATTTTCAGGTAGAGGTGCAAAGCTTTTGTAATTTCTGGGCCATCTGTTCAGACCTAGGTCAGCAGGGACAGTGCTGATCATTTCCACTAAGGACAGCTCAGGGTCATGCCCAAACCAGACTGCCTGCTATTCACAGCTGTCAGACGCTGCCTCTGTGCAACTAATGAAGAGAATCAGAGCGATATCAAAGCCTACACATAATAGTCATTTCTCCACTGACAATACACACAGGCAGCATCGTGTAGCCCGGAAGCAGCTGATGTGCAAATCACTTGCTCTTACCTAAATTTGTATGTTTTAAGACAGGCAGGAAGGACAGACGTGCCAAACAGATGGAAGATTCAGACACCGTTCCAATCTTTTTGTCTGATTTGTTGTTTTGTTTTTTTTAAGATACCTGAGGTTCACTGGCTATTTTGATGAATGTCTCCGGAGAGATATCAGGCAGAAGCCAACACGAGCCTGCTTTAATTTTAGGAGTAAGAGTGCACTGAAGAGTAAACCCTAGGAAGCATGTACTGATACTATCTGAGTTAGGAAAGGGTAGTTTAAGCTTCCTATTTGCTTTTGCCTCCAGCCCCTCTTGAGCTTAAACACAACACATACCATTCAGGATGAGCAACTTAGATCTACAGAACCTGCCAATGTTATTTTAATGTACCAGATTCACACCTCTTTCTTGCTTAGCCTAAATTCACAGTCTTTAGGGAAGGAACACTGGCAAAAGCAACCCACAAAACAGACCACTGTATTCATGAGTACTTTACCTTTGTCAGCAGCATGAACACAACATCACTGTTGTCCTCACTCAGAAAGGAAACGACTTTTTCATATAAAGTCACAAATTCACTGGGAGAGGCAACAGGAGTGAAGTAAGGAGAAAGGAGAGTACAGAGCCTTCGATTCTGCAGGATCGTCTGGAGGAGACGTCTGCACTCTGACTTGGTCCCACTGATGAACACCTGAGGAAATTGGGAATGGTGAGAGAAAAGGCCTAGTATGAATCTATTGGAAAAAAACACCTCTTAAAGTTTTTTGCCACGACAAGCACAATTTTTAATCCTTTTAAAAGAAGAAAAAGTTTTCTCAGAAGTGACAGACTGTACGAGATCAACTAAATACTGCTGTTCCACAAAATACAAGGTAAAACATTTCCCTAGCACACTTGAGAACAGCACTTGTGACCACACATGCATAAAAATACCTAGAAATCCATTTTTTCTGATAGGTTAAAAAAAGAAAATTGAGACTTCGTCAGCCCTACCTGACATCAGGAAAAGTTTAAAGAGAACTATGGCCATGGAGAGCTCTTCAGCACCTCAGCTGTCAGAGGCACTGAAGGACAATTGCGCATGGAAACAAACTGCATCTAAGAGATTAAAATAAATGTCTGGACCCAAAGCAGAGGCTAATACTTTTGCTTAGAGCACCCACATAATGTGCTCCCCATGGCAGATATTACCAAAGCCAACAAGTACTTATGCGCTCTACCAGCAAACTTCTGGCTAACTCGGCACAAAGAATATTTATTACAAGGCTATAGAACGGAGGTGTCTAAACACTAAGGTTGACAAGACATATGTCAGCTAGAAAATGATAGGTAACAGCAAAAAACCTCCTCTTTTACGTACTGGAAGCACCTGAACTTTAGTTACCTGCCCAAAAATCCAGTCTACCTTAGCATTTAACTAACACAGTATTTATTAGCACTAAGCAGGCATCTCAGAGCAACAGTTTTTAGTTTGCTTATATGCAAGCTTAAACTCTCCTAAAGACTGTGTATATTATACAATTAGTTGAAAGGAAACCAGGATAGAAGCTCAGAAGTTAATTTTCAGGCTTCTGAACATTTCAGACTCCCAATATCAGCAGGCAACTAGAGTAAGCATTAGGCATCCCAAAAATCAGAGAATAAACTCACTTGGCCTAGAATCTCAATGCAGGACGTGAAGAACTGCCTTGTGGGAGGATTGCGTTGAGTTTCATCACACACATATTCCACTAATGTAAAAAACAAACTAATTCCAACTTTCTTAATTGCAGGCATAGGCTGTACCTTGTAGATATTTATTAAGGCCCTGCAAAATAAAATTTAAAAAAGGCAGATTAAATTTACATAAGGAAAATAATCTGTGACAATAAAGAAAGTTTTCTTGCCAATATATAGCCTTGAGATGAGTATTTCTGGCTTACATGATAATCAAGCATGGTTTCACAGAATCACAGCATGGTTGAGGTTGGAAGGGACCTCTAGAGGACATCTGGACCAACCCCCCTGGCTCAAGCAGGGCCACCTACAGCTACTTGTTCAGGACTATATCCAGATGGCTTTGGAGTATCTTCAAGGATGGAGACTTGACAACCTCTCTAGGCAGCCTGTGTCACTCCTCACAGTAAAAAAAAGTATTTCCTGATGTTCAGAGGGAACCTCCTGTGTCTCAGTTTGTGCCCATTGCCTCTTGTCCTGTCACTGGGCACCCCTGAAAAAGAGCCTGGCTCCATCTCCTTTGCGCCCTCCCTTCAGGTATTTCTGTACACCGACGATAAACCCCTAAGCATTCTCATATCCAGGCTGAACAGTCCCAGGTTTAGCTCAAGTAATTTTGCCTCCTGAAATGGATACCTACAAACCTTACACAGTCTCCACAATCAGAGTCATAAAGTGATCATCAAAAGATTTTTCACAGCATAGTTCCAACAGATTATTTGTCCCTCAAATCATGTGTTCATCATGTTCTTAGGCCATCTCAACTACATTTGTACTGCAAGAAAAGGTACCTCATTTTACTTAAGGGGCTCAGCAATAAAAGAATTAAACCAGAATCAATCTTTTCTTGTATTGCCAAGTAAATGTTTTGAGCTCAAAGCCCCATCTTCTCCAAGTCCGAATTAAAACATGCAATTCCACAGATGTAAATCCCAAGAACTATCTCATCCTCAGAGTTTTTCAGACTAATGATCAAGAATAAACATGTAGAAATAATAACCAAATATTTTTACTCATATAGTGAATACACTCCACAGGAAACCAACTACACTAAAAGAATCACAGGAGAAATCTAGGAGATTAAGAACAGTGCTGTAAAACTGGACCTCTGGGATGAACTCTGAAAGACCTTAAAAAGCCATTTATTCACACCCTTCCAAAAAGTGGTATTATATAGTCCTCTTCCACTGCACTATTTTGTTTTACATATTGCAAAGCTACTTCAAATCATAACTCTCTAGTAAAGAACTATGTCCTGCAGTATAATAGGAAAAAAAAACTTACGGAGAGGGGTATTAAAACCACATAGTTTAGCTTATGGCTGAGACAGCTGTGGAAACAGTTTGCTATTTCCTGAAGTTCAACATAGCATCTCTGCCATCACTCAATGTGTTTTTGCAGGGCTAGAAGGGTTATTCTAATGCAGAATACAATACATTAAAGTAGAAAACAATACTGTGTGCCCTGTGGAGGCTGAATGACCAGCAGTTGGCTCTTTGATAATACACAAAGTTATTCCTTTAGAGGTCTGTGTCACAAACATACAGGTCTCAGGATTCCAGCTCTGTTGTCAACCCAAGCTGATAAGCATTATGAAAAACACACAAACAGATTCTACATTTTAACTCTAATATACAGAAAAAGAAATATAAAACATCACTACCTAAAACAGTGTCTGAACAACCTACGTTATAAAATTTTCCACATGTACTGCTGCTTCCACAACACCCAGAGAAGGTGGCTTCGTAGCTTCTGCCTGCAGTTGTCTCACTTCTTTACGCAAAGCATGAAGCTGCTGGCTCACTGCTTCATTTTTATGTTTCCCTTCAAACTAAATGACAAAAAGACACATATTCATTTCAGAATAATATCTTTTGCTCAAATTCTTCAATGTTGCACCTATTTGTAAAAATGAAGCAGAGCCCAGTAAGAGAACTCTGAACATAGACTGTTCTCCCCTGAGGGTTTTGAACAGATTTAGTACACATGCCCAAGCACACATCCTTCATCATGTTCCTATTTAATTATCACACACTAATATAATTGATGTCTTTTATGTAAGGCTTTTAATCCACAGGGACTGAAACTTAAGAAGGGATCAAGAAATTCATACACCAAGCAACGTGGGAATACTTCCATAAACATTTTCATGCTTCTATTCCTATGTGAGCATATTCCCACATTCATACATTGGGAAGTAGTTTGGAAAGGATGCTATGGGCAAAACAAATTGTATGCAACAACTTATTCTTCAGCTGTTGATCTGCATCTCCTTTTGAGCATTACATATTAGGTATTTCAGGTAACTATTCTGTGTGTATGGATTTATTCGGTTAACCACTACCATTCTTGTGATCATTCAGTGATTTCACTTTCATTATTCATGTCCAACAGCCCCAGAACAGCAGTGATGCCATGTCTCTAACCTGGATTGTTAGAAGAGCTGCTCCCTGGCAGCCTTTATTTGAAGTTCCCCGGCACTCCAAATGGAGGGTGATCTGCTCTTCCCGATTGACGTACAGCTTAGGTACTGTGTCCAATATTTCGCTATTGAGAGCAACATGCTGAGATTCCCAGAGAGCTGCAGTTCTGAAAAGCATTTGTTAATAAAGTTACCAAAATCTTTACTGAAAACAGTAATGCTAAGAATTTGTAAACAAGAGATGAGACTTCAACTTAATGTGCTATAAAAAGACTCATGACACTTTCCTAGAAAACATAAAAGGTTATTAAATGAAATTGCATTAAAATTTCAAAGTAATAGCACTTCAAAGTAATAAAGAAATAGGTTCATAAGAACAAAACTACTCAAGTCAGCATGAGCTCTTTTTAATTATTCTATATGACAGCTTGGAAGGAAATCAAATAGACCACCCTCTCTAGGAAATGTAATTTTCCACCAGGCAAAAAAAGCTGGACTGTGGGATGATTCAGTCAACAATTGCTGTTGGAATTGTTTAGACACATCCTCTCTTGGGCTTAGCAAGTTTTGAGGTGGTTTTTTTGTTTGTTTTTTTTTTTAATAATAATATTGATGTTAAATTACTACATTGAGCAAGAACAGCTATAGATTTGTCAGCTGGAGTAGGAATATTAAAAACAGAAACTCTTCTCTTTACACACAAAGCTAATAGTCCCAGAAATCAGATTTCTCTCTTGCGGGTTCCAGTGCAGCTACTACATTAGTGCAAAAGGGTTAACTAACTATCTTATTGTCAACAAATTTAGGCTAAAGAGAGGCTTTATTTTAAGAAGTATGCCAAATGAGAAAAGAATCTGTAGAAGTTAGATGTCAGCTGATGTAATCTCAGTCATTAGACAAGACTTATGTAGCTATATCTTCATTAAAAGGATCAGAATAATAACCTGATAGCCAAGGGGAAAAAAAACAAAACCCTACACCACAAAAACCAAAACTTGAGACAAGAACCAGAAGTCATGTACTGACAGTCTTGTGCCAACGCCACAAATGAGGCTGCTGTAAAAGGGCACCTGAAGACACTGCTAGACATGCTAGTGGGGCAGAAGGAAAACAGCCATGTCTTACTTGGCATGTCGCTGCAAGACGTTAAGGTCCATGTGCATGAGCTGAATTGCTTCTTTCTGACTTACTAGACTGGCAGAGGAAATAACCGGCACAGGAGCTTTCATTGTCTGGAGAGGAAGAAGAGGCTTGGGAGTATCAAACTTCTTCAAATTATTCATTATCCTCTCTTTGGCTAGAAAGGAAAGCAGAAGCAAGTTTTGTCGATAAGAAAAGGTTAGGAGAAACTGAACAAACACATTATTTTTCTGCATGAAACATTTTTAGCAGCAGATGTGTTTCTCAGGATTCCTCCCTTTTAAAAAAAAAAAAAATCACTTAATTAATCTTCCTATTTTTCTTGAGAAAGTTTATTTCACACAGCTAATTTTCATGACCAGCTCCATCATACAGACATTAGGATCCAAGGCCCCCATTGCTTTTCTTATTTCCTCTAGCCTGTCCTACCTTCCACCCTTCCAATCTTCCTCTTGTCACCCCATTTATTTCCCTCACCCGACAGGCTCCCAGACCCAGTCTGCTAAACCAAATTCATCTTCCTTCCCCTACAATTCACCCTTGTCTCTAGTCTTGTCAGCTCCAATTCCTCCTCAAAGCGTAGCCTCTCTCCAGGTCAGCACTCTCCTGCTGATTCCCAAACAGCACCGATTCACTGATGAAACTATTCCAGTTTCCTTCTATTCCCTCCCTCCCCTTTTTTAATCAGCCCCCCAAAAATCCAATCTCATGATACCCTTTAATCTATCTACTATGACTGTTAACCCCTTCTGTGCTAGAACAACCCTTTCACCATGCCGAAATTCCAGGGAAACAGCAAGGAAAGGCACTGGGAACAACAAAAAGAGACAATTTTTCTGTTTTCAGTTACAGTGGATTTTGCCTTTGCTCGCAGCTGTCTCTCTGCAAACTTTGGGAAAATTCAGCCTGTCTGGAGTATGCTGTGTGCAGAAGAATCTTTGGAAAGCTCACCCATGAAGCTCTAAGCATAATATGACCTGCTGTTCTGTGATGCAGCAAAATTTAAACCAAAGCCTCTCACATGGACACCTTCGTGAGAACACCATGAAAACTTCACTGCTGTTCTGTGATGCAGCAAAATTTAAACCAAAACTATGGATTTTAGCCTCTCACATGGACACCTTCGCGAGAACACCATGAAAACTTCATGCAAAATACTGTACCCACAGAAAACAAATTGTATTAATATCTTTATTCACAGACTTCAATATGTTCCTAGAGAAGCCAAGGCTTCAACACACTAACAATACTTTCTGGCCCAGTTTCATTAACAGTATCACTATCCTGTACCTGATAAAGGGTTGGTGAAATCCGTCTGCCCTGCAGAAACACTGGCTGTATGTGATTCAAGCTGAAGTGGCAGCCAAAGGTTGAGAGCTTCCTGAAACTCATGGTGTATGAGTTCAACATTGACATACTCCATCCACAAATCCTAAAGCACAAAAGAACTAAATTGTCATTCCCATTTTGGTCAGTGCCATGTACTGTGCGTCCATCCCAGTAACTGGGGAACCAAAGTAAGTACATAAAACTAGACCCTGTAGGTTTAAGTCATAGGAAAATTATTACTAGGGAAAAGAAAAGAGCTATGCTGAAGAATTTTTATCACATATATAGCTAAGCCACTGAAAAGCATTTGTGATATTTAAGAAATCTGACAAGCACACACAAATTAGAGAGAAAGGGTACAGATTATTAAAACTCTCATCCTAAAAAAAGAACACAGAGGAAACGAAGATAGTCTAAAACATCATGGCACAATTAAGTGTAATCAGGCTAAAGCAGGCTGCATTTCCAGTGGTCACATTCGCTGGAGGAATAACAACAAAGCAGGCATGAGGAAATGACCTTCCAAAATCTCCCCCTCAGAGGCTTTTTAATTACACTAACTTTCCAGGATTACTGGAGAGAATAGTATACACTTCCCACTCACTAACTTGTATTTGAACCTCACATACTACAGACTATCAACATGAGCAGATTTTGGCTTCCAGCCTTTTGTCATTTAAAGTTCCAACTTCAATAATTCCCTAAAATTATCTTAGAACATAAAAAGAATTACAGAACAGTATAGAATAAGGACTGTGTTCTCATTAAGATATGCAAGAAATCTGTTCGTGAGTCCTTGCTCAGATAAAAGGAAGACAGTTTGGGATAGCACAGGATTTCTAGGAAAAAAGTTAACATGCTGTACACATATTAAAGACCAGTGACATCAAGTCTCTCACTAATTTAGAGGACCCACTTTAACAAGTGAAGTGAATTTGGGATCCCAGATTGCCAATGTCATTGGCACTTCACCTGTTGATTCTGCATGACTTTAGCAAGTCTATGTGTATCATATTGCTTCGGTAAAGAAGGAATGTACGTGTCTCCTTTCTGGAAACTCTCTTCTTCCAACCACAAAACAAAAACATTACAAAGCCTGAGAAGACAAACAAAAAAAGGAAAAAATAAATCAATGTGAACTTTAATTGTATGCATAGCATGTATTACACACAGCCTCATTCTGGGGTTTAGAGTTAAGGCAACAAATCACGCTGCAAGGAGATGCTTTGTGACTTGTGTATGAAGTGCCAGTTCAAAGACCAGCAGTGGAAAGAAGCTATTTGGAAACATATAAAGGGCAATAACCAAGAGTAACATGACAAATTTTGAAAAGGAAAACATTTATGCAAATTAGCAAACATGACCCAGCACTGGAAGTGCCTCTTACGTCAGGGAATCATACTACAACCCCATTCAAAAGACCAAAGAAAAAAAAAGCACGTCTGAACTAGTTTGGCTTCTCACCCCATGACTTCTCTAGAGTACCTGCTCTAAAAGCTCACACCCTAGTTGTCTAATTTCTTGTCAGACTTAAATTCATGGCTAGTTTATTCCCACTTTGCCTCTGCTAACACTGTACTTAATATATAATACAATACTTAACATAAATATACTTCTTTCTTCAACTGACATCATTCTACTGATGGATACCCTTGTCACAATCATATCATCCAAGCTTTCCTGATTACAAGGGAAAACTAGAATACCTTTAAATCTTTGCACTGTTGTATTAAATATCACTAGCAAACTCCTGTTTTCTGCATCAGTGTCATTGGTTAAAAAGTTGACGTAGACTAAAAGTCTGCCCTTATGAACTCTACCAATATTTTCTATCCTGTCTAGGTGGTCATTAAGCTTCCTGAGCATAAGATTTACGTGGCTGCGGAGCAGTCTGGTTTTATGTTGGTATGGGGAGCTCCTTTGAAATGAAAGGCTGGAAAAATATTAAGTTCCAGCCAGTAAGCATTTCTGGATTATCTTTTACATATGACCAAGGAGGATTTGTGATGTCCTTTGTTTGTTTGTACAGTACCTACTGATTGCTGGTGGGGAAGCACTTAAAAGAAGTCCAGATCCTGTATGCCCAAACCCCCTGAACAAAGGACTCTCCTCAAATAATCCTTTCAATTACAGTTTATAGGAAAATCCAGATACTGTAATACTGCAAGTATTTCTTACGGTAGACTTCTCAAATGAAAAGTCTGTGTAACAGAACCACGGACTTCTGAACAGCACAGCTACAGTTTCAGTGCGCGTGAGACACATGGCTCTTAGAAGTTACTGCTCCTTCCAAAAATGAGTGCTCATCAACTGCATTGCAGTAAGTGACCATGCACATCTCCAACACAAGGAGACAGTCCTGCGTTTGGTTAAGGAGACATATCACTTTCCAGCTGGCACAGAACACATTTGTCACAGCTTAACTTTAGTGTGATCACCAGGTAAACTGCACTAATTAAATCATGTGTGGAAATATCCAGCAAATTCCCTGAAGAAGTAACCTTATTCAGACTTAAGTTTGGGCCCTAGCCTGTGACAAACAGATGTATACAGACAAAGCAGCACTTTAGAGCTAGTGATGTACATATTGGTAGCAGGTATGTCCAAACAACAAATATTTCACTAGTATGAGGATACCATTAATTAAAAAGCAAAGCTCTCCTCTGAGGACAACTATATCAACAATGTTTTATTTTTAGCAGTAAAAGCAGCCTCTCCCTGCAAACAAAACAAGTTCTATCAACAAAGGAACAGATTTGACCACTGCTATGCATGTAACAAGTGCCAGCAGTACATCCAGGTCAGCGTAGGGCCACCTCCCTTCGTGCCTCCCATGGCTAAGACTGTGCTCTAGTAGTTGCTCAGGTGGTTGCATTGAGCAAGCTTGAACTGGGTAGTCTTCCTTTACCTGACAAGTTCCTTATGCAGTTCTGGTGAAGTCAGGTAATCTGGTGAGCAGCTCGCCTTCTCTGGTGATCTGTCGCTGCCCTCTGCGGGACTCTCCACTCTTAGTGCTTTACTGGCAGCATGGTGGAAGTCTGCTACCTCTATTAAGCGCTGCTTCATCTCGCTCAGTAAGTTAATATGAGCCGCACTCTGGAAAAAACGTCTTCCAATACAGCCATCTACAGGTAACCTAAAAAACAAACAAAAAAAGCACAACAAAGTCTTGTTGCAAATGTCAAGTCAGCATTTCTGCAAATGCATTGACTCTAAATTTAGACAAGTTGCTAGTACCTGCTTTCGGATGCGGTCTTAGTACGAGGCACTTACTAATCTCACTTTCAGTGCAAACTTCTTATTGCTTGCTAATCTGCTAGAGCCCTTATGATCAGACTCACCCATACTGCGGTCCTGGTCGGTGAAGGTAAAGGAGGAAGAATTTCTGCCAGATTAGTGGCATGAGAGGGTGATCAGCAGGGGTAGCAAGGGCCTGGTGAGCCCAGCGGTAGATCATGAGCCTCTGAAGGGAAGGTACAATGGGCAGCTTCAGCTGGGTCTGTGCTTTCTGCAAAAAGAACATTCTCAGACAACTGTTCTGCTGCGGTTCCCTCTAACAGGCTGTCACAGCTTAACCCAACAGATTAACTCAGCAATTATAGAGCAGAAAACTTTTCAAAACATTCGCACATCTGTTACAGGTCTTAGTGGAAGAGCTGCGCAGCTGACAGCTGTTAGAGCAGTGCTACAGCTCTGATGCTTAAAAAAAATAGCATGAATGGAAGGGCTACTGTGATGCAAGGCCAGCATATGGGCCATTGGTGTTAATTACAGTTAATTACTGTTCTTCCTCACAGAGGTAGGTGTTCCTGGTTTAGACATCTGTATAAATGGTGCTGTTAGAGAACAAAGCAGCAGCAGTGAAGCACACAGCATGGTCCAACCAGTAAAAAATAAATCTTAAGCTGCCTGAGGGCTGAGAATTCTACAGCATGTTATCGCTTTTAGCGTTTTCCAGACTATATTCCATACAGCCCTATTGAAAATCTAAAGTAAAACTCATGTGAAGAAAGAATACAGAAAGAAAAAAAAAAATTTTTTTTTTTTGCAGAAGCAGAACAAATGCAATGCAACGTATGAGCAGCAGCACTCCATATCAGCAACATGGAACACTACTCCACAGACCCACTAAATCATTAAAAAGTCACACACCAAGCTCCCATGGACCGTGCCTGAAGCAGAGGAACTGGAGGCTTTTCTGAATTCCCACATCTCGGCACAGACCTTGGCACAACCTCATCCCCCACACTAGACCTCAGGAATCCTCAGCACCCTTTTCCACACACTCCCCCCATACTATCTCATTGTTTTCCAGGTTAATCAAGACATGCAAGCCAAAGGACAAATGTTTTCCAGACTAGTCTTCAAGGATGCAAGACGTGTACCAGATCTGGACACAGCCAGACCTATTTCCACCAAGCTTCATAGGAGCGTAGAGAAAGTAATCTATTTTCACAGAGCTTCTAGACTACCTTGCTTATTAAAACACACTGAAACAGTTAAGAATAAGGATGTGCAAAAGGTAACACTTCAAGACTTAGTTTCCACTTTGGTTTGTTCTTTTCAAGCTTTGGTTTCCACTTGCTTCATTCCAGAATTTCTAACTGAATTTGGGCAAAGAACCTGAAAAATGCTGCAGCATGGCTTAAAGCACACCTAAAAACAGTTCTGAAAGCCTTGGGAAGTAATTCAGCAAAAACAGAGAAAAGTAAAGCCCAGAATTCTGCAAAATTAAAATAATCTGAGAAATACTCTTTGAAATATAGACAAATTAATCCACTTTTAAAATAAGACTACCTGCACTCCCCACCTCAGTGGTATAGAATAAAGCCACTGAAGATCGTGAGGCATTCAGATGACCCAGAAAATCATGCAACAGCACTAATTAGTGACTGAAGTTTCCTGTAAATAACGGTATATTAAAGACCAGATATTTGCACAGTAGTTTTTAAGTGTTCAACTCAAAATGTAAAACAAAACTTCCCTGAGGTATATTTTCTCCTGGAAAGCCAAATAAAACATTAGTTATGTTTTTATCCTGGCAAGAAAAAGCACATAAAATACACGGGAACACTTTTCTCCAGTAGTTCTGTCTGATAAAAGCAGATGAACAGTTCTCTCACCTTCAAAGCTTGATCAGGAGTTAAAGCATTAATAACCAACTCCCCCTCCACAACTCTGCGAAGCTGTGAATCTTCTTCAAATATTGACTCCATATTTAACACCACCCATGAAAACCATACCTATAAAGAACGGCAATAACAGAAACACTGATAACAAAATGGCAGGGGTAGGACCAGGAAGGTTGCTGTTTTCTTAAGAAGAATATGTCTTTGCCAGTTTCCCATTACAAAGTCACAAAAGCAGTTATCATACCTCAACATGAAAATTGAAAACCAGCTTCCTCCTTATCTACATTCAAACTTCCATTTTTGTATCCCATGCAATCTTGGGAAAGAAGGAGGAAACCAGGGACAAATAACAGAATTACCTAGAGAGTTCTAGAGGAAACAACCTACCCAAAGCCTGTAAAGTAAGATCCCCTCTCTCCCACCTGCACTATGTGTCTCCAGTTGGGGTACTACAGGTTTTTTTCCTTTTTGCTTGAATGAGGAACCTGCTTATGCAGAGAGAAAGCAACTAGTATTCAAAGTATTTATCAGATATAGACTGATCTAACAGAAGAAGTGGGCTTTACTTATTTTTCTCGCATTAAACATACTTAGAACAATTGAAGATTAAAAGAAATCTTAATTAATAAATCCTATTACATGAATTCTTGGTCACAGATCAGACAAACTTTCTCTGTGCAAAATGTCCGCGTTCCCGTTAGTGTAATAAACCCACAGCATTCTCTTATGCTAAATTAGGATTTTATCACAAGAAAACTCACAAACACAAGGATAGGAAGAAAGAGAAAACAAGAGAAAAATCTTCAAAAATCTGCAAAAGCAAAAAAAAGCGCAAGCCTAAACACATGTATATGGCTTACCCAGGGTTGTTCATACAACACCACCACACCACTCACCTGAGAGGAATTGGCATTGCCTTCAACAAAGGAAGGTGTAACATTGCCTGCCACAATCCAGCTAACAAGTGAAGACAGCAGACCTTTGTCACAATGATAGCCCAAAGCATTCTATATGGAAACAGAAAACATTTGGTGGATTTTCATAAGCAGCCCAACAGATGATTTACAAGCTAGAGGTATACCATTCTACCTTCATCCAGGTTCCTTTCTGCCTCACGTTGCTACTTCCCAACCCGAGCTCAGCCAGCCACCACACAAATGCCTACTTGCACTCCTTTTTTGATGAAAATAATCTGGTTTATAGTGACAGCCTCTGTTTTCTCAGGAGAGGATGCTCAGTTTTTGTTCTAAATACACTATATCAACATACAAAATGCAAAGACTACTGTCCTGGTTTCGGCTGGGATAGAGTTAATTTTCTTCATAGTAGCTAGCATAGTGCTGTGTTTTGGATTCAGTACTACAAGAATGTTGATAACACTCTGATGTTTTCAGTTGTTGCTAAGTAGTGCTCAGACTACTCAAGGACTTTTTCAGCTTCTCCTGCTCGGCCAGGTGCATAACAAGCTGGGAGGGAGCACAGCCAGGACAGCTGACCCAAACTGACCAAAGGGCTGTTCCAGACCACAGAATGTCATGCTGGGGGGGGGGTTAGTCGGTCGGTTGTGGGGGAGAGCGATCGTGGCTCAGAGAGCGATCACTGCTCAGGGACAGGCTGGGCATCGGTCAGTGGGTGGTGAGCAATGGCATTGTGCATCACTTGTTTTGTATATTCTCTTACCATTATTATTATTATTATTACTATTGTTATTCTTTTCTCTTATTAAACTGTCTATCTCAACCCACGGGTCTTACTTTTTTTTTCCAATTCTGTCCCGCATCCCACCGAGGGAGGGGAAACCCACGGGTCTTACTTTTTTTTTTCCAATTCTGTCCCACATCCCACCGAGGGAGGGGAGAGAGTGAGCGAGCGGCTGCGTGGTGCTGAGTTGCCAGCTGGGTTAAACCACAACAACTACAAACTAAAATGCTATGATAAAACTCATATGAATGAAACCTGTGTTCCAAATGGGTTTTAATTCTTATTATCCAAATATCAGATATTTGACTAATCAGTCTGCTCAGAAATAAATCAGATGACATAAACCCTTTACCAGTCAATCATAACTTTCTTGTTACATTTCACAAAAACACATTCATATCAGAGTTAGCACAAGCAGCATGTGAAACGGCCATTTACTCAATAGCCACACCATTATACCACACCCATTTACCTTGTGTTGTTGGTAAAGCAGCTTTTGTACACAGTCCTCTTGACTGTACTGAAAAGCAGCTTTACATAAGTCATCCAGCAAGAAGAGGGTAGCCCGGTCCCTGTGCCACAGCTGCTGGCTGGTGAGGACCTGAACCCAAAACTCCAGTACTGCAGCCGGCCCCACTCCGTGTGGCTGGCCACTTAGAAAAATGTGAGTCTGCCAAATTAAAGGGTAAAATTATTCAAGAGCTTGCAGCTTCAATTAAATTATAAGAATTTACTGAAGAACTGTTTAACTTGCAAAAGGCTGTGGGCCTATCCTTAAAACAAATAATTTATCATGTTGCTCTCTATGCCTGCGTAAAAACAGGTTTGTCATCTCGAACCTCCAGAACAGATTCTGCAGCCTGGAGAGCTGAGCATCTTGTGCAATCAGCAAAAATAGATGCAAAAGCCAAGAGTGGGACGCCTGTGACCTGCAGGCATAAATGGCACCTATTTCTGAAGGTGTAGCAGGTACAGCCTGCTGCTCCTGCAGAAGGACTTCCCAAGGTAGGTACATTTCCCTTTAGTCCTTAACCCTCTCTAACGTTAATGGGCCTTGGTTCTTGACCTCTCTGCACTTAGTAAAAAAATACTAGGTTCCTAACACAGGAACATTTTTTCATAGCATATCAAGGGTAAAAAGCAAAACTTTCAAACATTAATGTATCTGCTACATTCTTCAACCAACACAAGCAAGAAAGTAGTGCTGCATATGACATTCCCTTTTTAGGCAGTTTTGATCTGGTGTGAGAAAACACTGTTTCCAAGAAATCTGGAAGGCACACATTGTTGTCCAGCGTCACACGTATTGCCAGATTTACGCAAGTTTAAGTGGAAGTATTTCAGGAAACCAAACCCAACTATTTGTACCCCAAGGCTGCATAACTGCCAGATTCAGTATGCCTTCTAACTTCAAGCACTAACTTAGTCAAAAAAGCCTGGTTTTAAACACATCCTCCCCTCCCCGCCCCCCCAAATAATCTTCTTACCTGTATCATACTACTGAGCAGCTTAACATTTTCTCCATAGCTCACTCCTGTCAAGTGCTGTGTTACTTTATGGGTAACCTGCTGGGTCACCCCTTGAGGTACTCCACTATCCAGATGAAGGAACAGTTGGATGTAAGATAAAAACCTAGGGATGTCAACAAACTAAATTAATTCTAAAATTTCTCCTACATCATAATATACAGAAAATCTGCTTTTAGAAAATCTAAAACCACCTTGACAGCACTGGCAACACCCATATACAAGGACTTTGATTCACAACCGTGCTGCAGATATAATTGCTTGATTTTAACTGTAGCTTAGGCACGGTATGAGCAGCTGACAGCAGCAATTCAAGGCAGCTCACCAGGACTAAATAGAGTTCTCAATCCACATCGGCACCCAAATCTAGCCCAGGAATCGTTTAGGAGAATGCCTGGTGGTCCAAGCCAAGAGCACCCCAAGGACCACATTACTGATCTCAAAGGACAGCCAGCCAAGGTCCAGCACTTAAGAACGCTCCCAGCTGTTGCTCAATTTACAGTAGCGACACAGTTAAATAGCATTGCCTGCTTATTTTTCTCGCTCACCTAGACACAACAGCTACTTGTCAATACAGCTGTTTGAAGGCCACTTCTCTGGCACATCAGCAGCAGCCATGACAACTGTACATGTGATGTCAGTAGGGAGACACTTCTACAACTATGTCCTCAACCACAGTCAATGTCAAGAAGTAACTCAGCAAACAAACAAGACATACTTCCCCAACATCTGCACCACATCCTCACTGGACGCAAAACCCAGAATGAAGCCTAATAAATGTAACAGTTAAGGTTAGCTTTCATTGTTCTTTATCAAAAAACGTATTAGGGACATATAGTGCTTACTGTTCATTCTTCAGGAGGTAATACTGGCAAGAATAAAATAAGGGTAGAATTTTATCCAGCACATGGACTACTGTTCTCAGATATCTAGACTGGACGAGTATGCCCAAAAGAGGGATCCCTTCAGCACAGAACTTCTCAATGCTGTCAGAAAGAAAAAAAAAAAAAAACCACACACAACAAAATAAGGAAAAACACATTGACTATCAGTAGATGAGACGTAAAGACATGAATGTCTTTACACATAGTCTTTGAAATGCTGAACAACTAAATTCACAGTTTTTTCTTCAGCTGTAGAATCAGTTTGCCTACAGATTTGGTAAGTTTTTCCTGCCCTTCTGAGGGTTTGTGTCCTGTCTTCCAAAAATCACTGGAGATGCGGGTCTTCCTCCATCAAGTTTCAATGAATTTAAAGCTCAAGGTTCTTGCCTAACCTACCCAAATAGCCTCCCTCTCCAGGCAAAGGAAGAGCCCACAGAGGGAGTTTCATATCATCTACCTTTGACATTTCCTCAGGATGGATGATGGTCTGGACATCTTTCTTCACTACCTATTGATGGAACTCCGAATTTCCTTACAGTAGGTACTGAGATGGTTGCAGTCAGCTGAGATGAATCCTACTCTTACTGTCCAGAAAACTCACTAGTGGCAACTTATTTGGTACTTTGCTCTGCATCAAGTTTTGCTAACTGAGAAGGGCTGCACATTAGGAAAAGACGTAAAATATTAATTCTATGTCTACTCTGAGGTCACAAAAATGAAATACTACATTAAGTCACTAACATACAGTACAGTGCTTTGTTTCTTCTGCTCATTACCAGAACTGGCCTTGAAATTTTGCATGGGACAAATATCAGTGTTACTGTTTAGATAGGAGGAGGATGTCAGACAGCTCTTTGCAAGGCCAAATAGTGTTTGGGGAGAAAAACAAAACAAAACAAAAAAAAACCCATCAAACCCAAAAACCACAGAAGTAAAGAGATTCCTTGTTTTACATTCCATGCTCTATGTCACATAAAAATTTCCACTCTCAAACACCTTCTCAAATTACTCTAGTGCTTTGCAGAAGCACTTATGTATGTATGTATGGCATAACCTTACCATCAAGCAATGGCTTGGGGAAGGAGAACAAAGACAATATAATTTCTCTTTAAAGAGCAAAGCAATATTATATGCAGAACACAAGTTAGTGAAAATTTTGAATAGAGTAGGAGATGATTAAAGATATGACAGATTCTGGGAAAACAGACCTGGGAGAGACTGATTAACCTAGCTGTGGCCCTGTACCTTAATCAACTAGTACGTTTGATTATGTCCAAAAGCCTTACCACAAACCAGCTGAAAGCACTGGAAAAGACTGGTTTGGAACACAGTCAGGGACCGCAGGTTCAGTATCAAGGTTATACAGCTCTCTATTATTACCAGCATAAGTGTTTTTTCTCCTCACTATTTCCTCTGCTGCAGCCCTGCTAAAAAAATAACCTGTAGAACAAACCTTTCAGTAAGTGTGGTTAAATGTTATTCCTGTCCATAGCAATCATGCTAACCTCTCAGTTTCAATATTATTTCTAATTTCTATTTTTGTCTCTAACATGCAGAAGGCAAAAATATAGTACTAGGAACATAAAGGAAATGGCATGTTGTTTGAAACTACAGTCCCTGAAAGACTGCATTGGAAGTCCTTTATTCTTTATAGAAGCATAAAGATGCTAATAGCCCTCAGTTCATCATTAGGTAGGTTGCTCAGTCACTGGGGCCATCTATGCAAGGCAAGCATGAGAAAGCACACTTACCTGTGACCTAGCATGGTCATTGCCAGCGCCAGGTAACAGCCGATAGGGATGCCTGCTTTAACAGCCTTCAGGAGGGGGTGAAGCGTGACCGACTCCGTCATGTCGAGCACACTGTCAGACACAGCGACTGCAGGCCAGCCATGCTGCATGCCACGGTCATTTCTGTGAAGCTTTAACCTCAAAATCAACCCCCATGCCCACTGATTAAAGGAAGTCTCTGGTGTTTCACCGTAACGAACGATGCTGGCTAAGTAGGAGACCTGGAACAAAGCAGCAGGAACAGGAATGAAAGGAAGTACAGCCATACTACAGCATGTACAGCACCAGTGTGGGACTTGGGTCAGCTCAGATGAGTTTCCTCTTCTCTTGCAATACCATGACACGAGATCAGAGCAAGAGTAGTTATTCTTCAGACACACCACGTAGCACCACTAAATCAGTTCATCTGAAATCTCTCTTTCTATGGCCTTGATTTCCACCTGCCTTCTCCCCCCACCCATCCCTTTTGGTAAAGGCTGCCAACCTATACTGTTTGGCTAAAGTTTTCCAAATTAGATATTGGTCTTGGATTAAATTTTGGTTTTACTATTAAAAAAGAAAGAAACAACCACACACAACCTTCAATAATGTTTATGACTGCTAGTGAAAGGAAAACTAAAAATGAGTATTCAGAAAATAACATCCATCAACACAAAAAGCTTAAAACCTGGCACCCTCTCCTTGGAAAGAAGTCTCTAACAGACAGGCAGAGTCTCTGTGCCATGTAAATGTGTCCATTATCATTAAGAGCCTGTCTAGATTGGAGGGAATTGTAAATCTTTGGGAAAAATACTGCTCTGACAGACCAGTGTAAACTGCAGAGCAGGGAGTCAATGCAGATATTTCATCCTCTCTGAGTGGGGGTAGAAGAACCTAAGCATTATTTTCTCTCAAGTTCCAATTACAAGCTCATGCAGGTCAGGACAGATTCACCAAGTGGCAACCAAGGCCGAAACAGGCTTGAAAAGAAAACTCATCTAGCTGGCACAAGACAACAAACCATGACTAAGTAGTGCAGAGATGTAAGTCAGAAAAGAGCAGAGACAATAAGGAAGATTCAAAGTGTGGGAAGAAAAGACTGGTAAAAAAAGCACAGGGAGGAGAAAGCACTGTACAAGAAATACTGACAAGACAAAGCACAACACAATGCTAAAAGCTCTGAATAAATAAATAGAAGCATCTTGGATTGAATACCCAAAAGAGGGATTTTTAACCTTGATCTTTCTATCCTTCCATTCCCCTTCTGTAACTTGGAGCCATACCTTCCCCAGTCACCAGTGTGCTGTAAAATCAATGTAATAAATGTTTGTTGGGTATTCAGGTAACACAGCACTGATCACTACTGAAAAGCTCCTAAAATCTTGAGTCTTTACATAAGGTAAGGCTAAGAAGCTGGAGACACAGGAAGGATGTCTCTTATGTTCACCAGTAATATTAAGTAGCCTTTAATTAAGCAAGCACTGGCCAACTCTGCATGAGTAAAGGATGCTTACAAGAACAGTTTGCAACTATCCAACTACAGCCTGGATAATATTGCAAACTTACAAGGGGGACAAATTTAAAATTTCCATTTCTCATATAGATGTTAAACCCAGGTCTAACAGTATGTTCAATTAGGTCTGTGGGTGCAAAAATGCTGATAGTTGATATATTATGATGTCCTAGTAGTATCAAGATAGAATAGATTTTTAAAATAAAAAAAAAAAAAAAAGAGAACAAGGTCTTGCCCTGCAGTTTTTCCTACCTATCACCATCAATAAGCTATTCTCTGTAATTCTGAAGAAGGAATACCTGTTTTATGCTTTCAGAAAGCAGCCCAGCATATGGTTTCTGGGAGAGATATTTCTGATACGCTTCCAGGACCATCAGCGCAACCTCAGAATGGACAGCTGGATCCAGATGAAGAGCATCCTGCTTAAAACAGAATCATATCACAAAACTTTGCCTCATTTAAAAGGTCTCTACAACTGTATCATTCAATTGCCCTACAGAGAAATAAGTCTTAATTGGAAGAGCCAGAAAGAGATTAAGTACTGTAAATACCTAGGCAAAATCTTGTCCAGTAAGAAAAATTTCATCCCAGCATAGAAGAATAATGAGCTCACACTGGACAATACAAAGCTCAACAGCTAGATTATTTCCAGAAAAAAGTGACCATAATCACTTCTCATGTGCATTTGGTGGATTTCGAGCAATTAATCCAAAGATCCATAGGTAGCATTTTAAATTACATAGTACAGACACTGGAAATCTTGCCTTTAAAAACAAAATAAAACAAAAAAAACACTCATGCTTTTTTATCAAAATGTACTAATTCCTCCCATCAATTGCCACATAAAAGAAGTATTTTTCCCGATATCAAAGGGTACAGACACAACACTGCTATTGCACAGCAAAGACCTCACAGTTAATTTTCCTTACCATTCCTTTGGGAGAAAAAGTAAGGCAATCTTCATGTACAAGTATCAGCACAGCAAAGGGAGGAGTTCAGTACAATCAAACGCACAGATTACAATGCTAAAACGGATGACTGAACACAGGCAACATGACTTTTTCCCCAATCTATTTCTATTTCTCTCTGAAAGAACATTCACCCTTGACTGGATCCTGAACTGATGGAGCTCCTGGAGTAACCCGTTCTATGGAATATTTTCCCATTGTTTAAATAATGCTCAGGGCTTTGAAACCTCTATTTCAATCATGAATCTTCTTGCATTGTGAAAACATACCTGGACACAAGCCTGCAAACTAGTTACACCAGTCTCATTTACACTTCTTGGAAGATTCCTCTATTTCTACAGCCACAAATATCTTATCAAGTGACTCACAAAAACTGTCCCGCCAGCTGTTTCCTCTTGTTTAGAAAGAGGAAACTCCTGCTTAAATCTCTCTTTTAATTTCAGTTGCAGCACTACAAGAGAGCAACACAAGCAAATCCTCAGGCAGAATGCTGCAAAATTACGGTGAAGTTCCCATCCTACGCCATCAAGTGTACAGCCATCATATAAAAGCATGTAACTAACCATTCTCAAATTCAGTTATAATCCCAGGTTGAGTAATAGTTTTGCTCTGAAAAACTGACCAGGTTCAGGTCTCCTTTTTTTAATACCTACATGCTCATCGAAGCCCCAGTTTAGCCCTTCCAAGATAATGCAGGCTAGTTTATTCTCCACTGTTGTTAGACTGTAATTTAATAACCAGTCACGTATCAGTGCTATCTCAGACGAAGAAGGCTTCCACAGGTACAACGGCAGTTCTTTAAACAGATACAAGGAAACCTTTGAGGGCAGAAAAGAAAAAGGCTAATCAGTACTCAGTACAGAACAATAATCAGCATTATGCCTTTCTATCTTAAAGAGTGCTACGATCAAAAAAACCACAGGCAGGACTTTAACAAGATCCATTCATACCAAGCCATATCTTATAACACAGTCTGGTATGACCTCTAGTTTTAAGTGGGTGCCTGCTTTAAATGATGGACATTAGCACTTACCATCCCCACTTTCTCGATGGTCTCTCTAACTCGATCCAGCAGCACAGAAATAATCTGGGTATGGATGCTGGCAATTGCTCCCAAGAGTTCTCGACCAACTTTTGAAAAGGTCTCTCTTGTGGAAAGACTAACGTAAGACACCTGAGAAGATGAACAGAGGGAAGTTACTGGTTATGGCTGACCTTTAGTGACACTGCAAGAAAATATCTTTTGGAAAATAGAGAAAATAGTGATCCTGGACAACGAGGTCAATAAATGCCGATATTAAAACTGAAACCAATTGCCCTAGAAGATAATAAAGTTATTATGTCACAGTGCCAAAAACAAAGTCCAAAACTAACCATGGGAACAGCAATGCCACAAACGTTAAAAAAAAAAAACCACTACACAACACAACAAAAAACCCACCACGCAAGGAATTTCAGAGCTTCAAGTTAGACATATACGAGAAAAATAAAGCAAAACAATGATAATTTTGTACATTTGTTTCATGCTGGCTTAGTCTACAGAAAAGGTGTTCTTTCCCCCAGAAAAACATGCACTTCAGGATGTTTTAATTCAGTACTAGATTATAAACCTCAGAAGTAGCACTTTCTTAGTTCTATGGTAGAACAAACTACAGAAGCCATGAATGTTTCACACCTTCCACTGTTATAAAGAGCACATTCTTCATTTTCCTGAATGGACCAGTAATAATACTCACCTCGTATATCTCCAGAACAATTATTTTGATAAAATCCTCATCAACATCAGCCCTTTTGGTTTGTGCCATCTGAGCAAATGTGGTGAGCAGACAAATTTCTTCTGAGCAATTCATTGATTTCAGATACTTTTCAAAATTTTCAAGGTGGTCCGGATCTAGATAAGAGTCACATGAAAAAACCATAAAAGAAATGTTACAGGACATGCATCATCAATATTTATAAGTTTATTGACAATCCAATTCCAGAAAAGGAATCGGCAATAAAGGAATCATCATCACTGTGTTAGTATCCTCTCTTCAGAAGCAGCTGGTATCAGCTGCTTTAAAATAAGGTGCAAGAAACACCATAATATGCAGTCAGTCCATACGATTCAGTAAACACGCTAGTAATTCATAATGAAAAAAAAACTGCTTCAGGAATAGCTGGAATTCAACTTTTAGTATTATTTTAACTATTTCTGTGGATGATCAACATTGCATAATCACTTCTAAGCAATTTTAAAAATGTTATCATGGTTTTGGCTTCCATTACAATGGAATGAGCAATAAATGCCACAGATTAAGTCCAAATCATATGACAAGATTCTAGTTTTAACCAGCACACAGTCAAGAGAAGACTAAAACTAAGTCCATTCAAGCACAGCAGAGAGGTTTTGATCAAGTTGAAAGACTCTGCCTGTTCAACATACCATGACCTCAAGCAGCAGTTAAACTTGGGAGATCATTCTGTGCTGATGACAAATAAAAATATTTCAAGCATCTAGCCCTAGGCCCAGATTATGCCCAAGATTTACAAGAAAAGGTCAGTTTCAGTTTCTCAAACTCAGTATCAGAGAATTACTGGAAGAATTACTTGTTTAGAAAATATCCCTGAAAACAGAGAACTGAAGTTGCACATGACAGGAAGGCTGTCACTAAAATTCAAGGCAGGTTTCCTCTTTAAATCCAAGACTGACATGTTGCCAAATGCAAATAAAGATTTCATTCCTCGGGGTGGGGGACAACAGGAAGGGAAATGTACAAAGAAACCTGAACAAGACTTGAAAATAATTTTTAGTTCTTCCAAATAACTTTAAATAGAATCTGTGCAGCAAAACAAGCCTTGAAAGCTGCATTTCAGCTGTAAAGTGGTCTGGAGAGTGGTCTGCTTCCTCCAAAGGCTAACATGCCAGTAAACACCGTTTACAGTGATCTTATCATAGCAGTTGAACACGCTGAAAAAGCACTCATTATGACACTCAATTACTTAATCTGCACAGGCATGCGCTCAGCATGCTTGTGACTAAACACTTCTACTTAGGTTACATTCTATTTTAAGGGCTTTCAAGAATTTTGCAGCTGTACTTCAACCTGAGAAGGTCAGATGTGTACAGCCAAAATATCTCATTAACAGTGCACTAGAGGATTGTGCAATTTAAGTAAAGAGGTTTTCCATGTGAACTGCACTCTTGATAGATACAGCAGAAATACAGGGGACGCCTCAACTGTTCATCTCCCTTTCCTAATGCTACCATTTATCCTTAGAGCAGAAGTTACAGAGTGCTGTGTTTTTTGTGGTTGTTTGGGGTTTTTTGAGGGTAATGCAGAAGGACAAGAAAATAAGACTGTGCCATTACTACACAGAAAGGCATAACAGAATGACCCACAGTGTGGGAAGGGGTAGGACACACAAGTAACGAATGACTATGACAGCAATTGTCATATTAGCACCATGTGCATCTGTGACCAGCAACAGAGAAGGGGTTTGGAGGGGGGCAGAAGAGAAAAACGGGATCTGGTAAAGTTAAGGACAAAGACCATAAACAGAAGGAGGAGGGCTGGTGCCCGCTGCTGAGCACATGTGCACTAGAGCTTCTCTGCTGCAATCAATTGCTGCTCTGCAGTCCCCTCGCCTCCTGCTTCAGCTGCACCTTCCCTGTCACTGTACCTGGGGTACAATCTCAAACCCACACCAAGCCATAGCCTGCGACTATGGGGATGGGGACAAGGAAAATGGGAAGAAAAGAGACTCCACCTAAACCCTATGGTCTCACAGTGGAGCAATGACATCTTCACCACACAGTTGCTACCTCAGTCAATTCCCTTCCTCCTCTGCGCATCCGTTCACACAACGATTCAAATTTAACATGTTATTTCTACCTATCCCTTAAAAGTAACTACGCTTTCACACCTGTATGTGAGTCTAAAACATCCATCAATTACCAAGGCTTGCTACCACCTGTAGATTGACCACTTAACATTTCTCAAACTTAATTTGGGAAGGGAAATCAATAAAAAAAGGTCATCTCCCAAAACAATATTAATGCCGTGGTATGAATTACAGGAAATTAAGTCGATATTATATTGTTAATTGTCAGTCAGAAGCAGCTATTTCAGAAGATTAGATTGATTTCACTGGAAGAACCGTTGATATTCCCTGCCTAGACAGTTGTGAAAAATAGTATTGTGCTGACATAACCCACTGAGGGGAATGAAGAGGATAAAAATATCCTGCATCAGCATACCAGGGACTTTAAAACATAAAAGTTAACTAGAAGCAAGACAAAACCTCAACAAAACAAACAAATTAGTGTTTGTTACTGTCAGAGCTGCAACCCACCATATCGTATTGTTGCCCAAAAAGTGGATTCGTGGCCTGGTGTGCAGTAAGTCAATTGTCACACACTCAGGAGTAACCTTGCTTATTTATTTCACTTCTGCGCAGAGATGGGTGCTAGGGGGTAACTCCACAAAGCTAGCATGCCTCGGTTAACTCACAGCAGCATTTTATATACTCAGAGCAACAGTTATCAGTTATTTTTGCAATCACAATCACTTTCATTTCTTATTGGTTATGTATATATAGTCTTGCATTCATTTAAAGCTACAGTATCCTTTCTTTGTACTATGCATGTTCTGTAAGGAAGGGTCTTCACCTGGGCAAGAGTCCTTTGACCTGGGAGTGTGATTTTTAGTATTATAATGAGGGTAGTTCAGTTAAGCATACATGGACCTTGGACTTGCTTGCCAAGTTTCAGATGTTTTCAAAACATGTTGATTAGTTGTCCTTTCCAGGCCTACTTGCTCCAGGATCTTCATTTTCTAAGAATGCTAACTACATTTTTCTGATGACAGATGACTAAGTGTTCTCAGTATTGCTTATCAAACTGTTCTAAACTTCTGAGTTAGCCTTCAACAATATTACACTCTCTTTGTTTGAGATGCAGTAAAAATTTCTTGCAAACACAGAAATAAAAAACAGTCCTACTGAAACAGTGTAACTGTTACTGATTAGCACTTGCCAGCCAACACAGATGAGCATTTCAGAAAGCATACATAGCTACAGTCTATCCCTCTCCCACTCTTCATAAATTGCCTTAAATGTTAGCTGAGCTTGCAGAGAGACAATATGCTCAGTAACCTCTCAAGATCACCATTTTCTTCTTCTCCATCAAAAGACTTGGTTGAAGCGGTGACAGCTATCTGGGCTAGCAGCTAGCCAAAAAGTAAAACTGAATGAGAGTGAGATTTGCTCTCCCTGAAAACAGCAGAGAGGCTGTGAAGTAGGGAGTTACTGCTTTGTCTCCCTGTCAATCAAGTAACAAAACATATTCCATGAAGGCAGCAGCAAATGGAAAGTAGCATTGGAGCTGGCTTCTAACTAACTGCTATAGCTGAAGCCACCACAATTGCTGCGGAGATCAACACAGGACAGGAGTCAAGGGGAAACAGAAAGAAAAGGTGCCATATAAGACAAGAACAGCATCAAAAGAAGGCTTGAGGTAAGGGAAACATCTGTAGTTGTGGAAGACAAGCAGATCTCCCACAACATAAGTTACTGAAGCCAAAACTAGCAAGTTGGGGCGGGGCAGGGGAGGAGGGAAGGAGGACTGGGGTATTTATACAAATATCAACAGTTCAGTCAACCACAGTCAGCAGCTCAAGAAAACCCTAAGTGATGCAAAAATCTTTATTTCAGGATTTAAATCTCATTCTCCAAATACTATCAAAGCTCAAGATGAGACCTGATATGAGAATACACAAGATGTACCTACTGCATGGCGCTTTTGCAGTTCTCTGAAGCAGCCAGTAGCAGTCACTGTCAGAGAAAAAGCTAAAAGGACTGTAGATACAACAATTCCTGTTAAAATGAGCATTTGGTCAAACAAGTACTGGAAGCCCATGAACTGCCCAAAACATTTCTGAGGCAGCTGGGCCAGTCATGCTGCAGCTGAAGGTGCATTTAACAATGAAACATGCAAAGAATTAAACCCATAGCTGATGCAGCCGTAGCTGAATCTGTGAGAATTGGTTCTGAGTGAAGGAATTCTACCTTTGAGTCTTTGCTTGCAGTCAGAGGGTTGCAGAGTAGAGCAGAGCTTTTCCAGGTGCTCGCTCTCTGCACAGTGCATGACAAAGAAGAGCCTCCAAAGCATGTTGCTGGATAAGGTTCCGTAAGGCATCTCGGACATGAATAACCAGACTCCCAACCTGTTGGATTTGAAGAGGCAGACAGAAACAGTTTCACCCTGATAAATCCCAACATTTGAAAAGGAGACATATGCCCACGTCTCTGCCACATAGCAGAGTTAGGAATGTGAGTATCTGCCTTAGCATCTCAAATTCTGAATTAACCTTATCCTGAACTGACCAAGTCCCCAGAGTTGCTGCTGGAATACAGGGCATAATTCCTCCCTATCTGAATACCACCAGTACGCTGAAAAATGCTGCACATTGCAGTCTTGTTTGAAACATTAAGTATTTAAAGCTACTGCAATTCCCAGTTTCAAATATCTAACTGCCCCAAGATTAAGGCAGTATCAATCACATGAACAGCCTACCTTTTTGCCTTCAGGACATGTAGCACAGCTCTAAAAAACAGCTCATCAAACTCCAGTTGCAATTTTTCCACAGAGTAGGGATGCATTACAGATCCATATGGTTTATTGGTGCTAACATATTGGGCCCAGTGGTCACTCACGTGACAAACTGTCATCCTACACAGCAGAACAAACAAGTCGAAGAAGGATCATTAAGAATGTCATGTAAAACACAGACACATGCAACCAGATCAGTCTAGTCACAAGAGACACATTCAACCCTTTGTCCTCTGGTCTCCAGAGATTTCCATATAAATAGTATTACCCTCCCCTCTTCAGACAAGGTTAGTCTAAAATTCCTGTGTTATCCTTCCTTGGTTTTGCAAGCAAACAACGCAAAATGTTCTGTTACACCAAATTAGTTTGTGCATGAACTTTGGAGTCCTAACATAATCCTACATTATGAAATGGCAGTATATGCAAAAAGCTCACACAGGAATAATTATACTGAGAAAATTACTGCTCTAATAACACAAAGAAAAGCACAGATTTTGTTTCTGATTTAACTGTATCTCCCTTGAAAACACACTCATAGGAGCTACATAAAGCGACTGCTACAGATTTAAAAATGAAGAGCAACTCTCAGGTTTCAACTACATTTTCTTACTGCAACAATATGCTCCTCGAAATCAAATTAAAAACCCTAAAACAATTCTGGATAACAACAGAAAGCAAGCAGTAACACTGGTTATAAATAGGGGTGATTCGAGAAACTGGTTTTGGATGTCAGTGTCTTTCTAAGACAAACCTAAGCACATCCCTGATGAAAGGCAGCCTGGTGCTCCACAGCTCACCTGGTTCCTTTGTAGCCACAGAATTTAGACTCTGCAGTTCCCCACTTCAGAGGCATCTTTATAGACAAGGATACTAGGATTTCAGATTCCCAGATCAGGTAACCCTAAACTGACCAACTCTCAGAACAAAAGCTACACAAGAACTGGTTGAGGGGGGATCTGTTTTACATTTTGGGGGGTTGGTTGCAGGTTTTGTGGGCAGGTTGCTTGGGGGTTTTTTGGCAGCTCTGAATTTTAAACCAAACTGTGTGAAAAAGATTTAATCGTATCACAGAGAACATATTCTCTTACTTGATCAGCTGACCAATTCGCTTCACAAACTGTCGGTATCGTGCTCTGTTAAATGTTTCTAACCCCACGGACAGAAGTTCCACTAACGAGTTTGCAAAAGCAAAAATCTTCATCATCTCCTGGGGAGTTGTTTTTTCAGGAAAATAAGCACCTAAGACCAAGACAGAAAAAAGCAAGTCTCAAAAGAGTATGTGAATTCTGGATTTTCTAAGGAACTTAACAAGCACTTAACGGAAGAGTTCACCATATAGCTGGCAAACAGTTCATTGTGAGTTACAGTGAACTGAAATTTGTTTTGTTTCTGATATGGACAACAAATACATCTTAAGTACAAATAATCTATACAGGTCATAAGACATCTAGCAAGCAATTATCTTCATGTACTTGTCCAGATATTTAACAGTATAAAGAATGATCAAATAAATGGGAGGAAAAAAGTTACAGTAACATTACGGCTGAGTGGCAAGGAGGGAAAATTAGTTCTGGAAGTGCATCTGTGAGTATAAACACTAAGCAGATTGAAACTAAGGGAAAGGACTAATGTTTTGCTTGCTAGCATTGCTGTAAGTTTTTAAGTTATTCCATACACTTCAATCTTATTTAGTCTGTGAGCTGTTCCACAAGTTATTACTTCACTCAGAGACTCTCATAACGCAGTATCATTCTTGACAGTTTTAGTCAATAATACAATTAGCGTAAGCAGAATGAAGAATAACTCTTTAGCAGGTGATTTACCTCCAGACTTAAACCCAAGGAACTGCTGAAAGAGTTCATGAAATGGAAACTGTGACAACAGAGAAATCAGGTCATCTTCCGTAAGGAGAATCCAGCTTGTTTCAGGATCTTCATCCTATACATAAATTCAAACAGTCCCTTTTAGTAGCTTTCCAACAAAATACATGGTATAAGGGCTTCATTATCTTATCAATTACAGTTTGCTTCTAAGAATAAAGTACAAGTGAACTCTGCTTTACACATACACAACCTCCTAATCTCCTCTTCTGTGTGTTTCTACAGAAAAGCCGTTACCACCTAGGAAACAGAACTAGAAGCAACACTATGCTAGTCCCATGCAGCTTCTGAAGGGAAACACCTATTCAAACATATGTCTTCTTCCATGCAATACTTCCAATAAATTTAATTGCTATCTGTTAATACTCATTCCTGGGAACTCCACTATCTGTCACAGAGATATGACAGAGCTAAGGAGAGTAAAAGAGATCTAAATTTCAAATTATGCTTTTTAACTGAACAACAGTAAGTTTTTCTTCCTCCATTTCACAAAAATCAATACAACAATCCTAAACAAAAGCACAAATGAAAAAAAGAGCTGTACCTCTTCTCCTCCCTCATCTACCAGGGTCCAGTTTCCAGATTCCTTTCCAGATGAAGAGGAACTTTTCCTTTCACTTGGTTTCATATGACACATGAAGTCCACCCGATTTCTAATTTAAGGTAAAAAAAAAAAATCAAGTTTACAAAAATTAGAAAATTAAAAATTCTGAATTTAGTCATCTTTTGGTTAAAAACAGATATTCACAAACATAAAAACAAGAAATTAACAAGTACTTCAAATATCCTGATGTCCTACAAGATTTGCACTAATCTGTTGTATTTTTGAAGTGATCTTCCAAGCAATATTCTGAACAATGTAAATGGCTATCAGCCCTGTAGAGCAAGCACATTTAAGCATGCAAGAAATAACACTATTCTTTTCCATGTGTAAGAAGAGTCCTTAAAAAAAAAAAGTCATTATTTCAGAAGAGGTACTCTGTCACAGTGAATAGGCTGAGCGCAGGCCAGTTCTACCATACAATTTCCATAGTGGTGTTGGCTGGACACCACCTCAACGCTAGTAAGGCTGGTCTTAGGTACCCTGAGCTACCACAACAAAAGACCTTCCAAGCAAGAGTTGCCTCAAAGCAAGCCAGCTCCAGTTCCATGTAATAGACCACCTTAAGTCTGGAATATTAGTTCTCAGACTGTACCCTACAGAACCCTAGTCATTCAGGGATATAGCAGCAGGTTAAACAAACATGCAGAAAGGTTGTATAAGAAGTTGAAGTCATAACATCCAACTTCCTTCTAACTAGAAATGTTCCAGCAGAACTCTGCACACAGTGCCACAGAACTCCAGCCACAATATCACCCTCCTGATCTCCTCGAACTTACACTCCGGTAACATGAACATATTACAGGTTAAATACAAGTTTTAAGATACTGCTTTCACAAACCAAGTTCAGAATTCAAACTTGTTCCTGACATGCAGCAGCTGCAACAGACACATGTCAGCTCTTTAACAGAAAGTACAGCCATTATGGAGGCTCTGCGTTCTTGTATCAATAGCTGAGCGTGCCACTCCAGGCGCAGTGGATTAGTCCTCCTTGTTCAAAACACAAGCATCAAAACGCACTGACAATACGCATGCCCTCAGGACACACTTGTTTCCCCAAGCAGCTCTAGGCAGGAACTGTAAAAACAAAATCCCATAAAATAATAGCCTCCAATAAATACAACTCCCACTTAACTCAGGGTCAGACTATCAAGATCACAGCGACAACCCTAAATACCAGCAGTTTGATTCTTTCAGTTTAAAATTTGGGTGCGGGGAGGCAAGTTATAGATTTTACCTGAAGCGTATAATAGTTTTCACAAACGATTGATTTCATTAACTATCTTCTCCAAGCACCTTCTATTTCTTCTAGATAATAAAAGGATGAAAAAAAGAAGCAGCACAACCAGCATATACACCAACTTAACAAACCCTTTACTCAAGGGCCTCTGTTGCAGAGAGTATAATAAACAGGCCATCATGCAAGGCAAGAACTTTGTTTCAGAAGTCACAGCAACAAAACATGCAGCTACGTCATTCGTCACAAGCTATTTGACAGCTGAAAGCAAGCTGCATCATTCTGTGCACAGTAGGAGAATGTACTGCCAAGAATGTATTTGAAGATGAATGAGTAAAAAGAGTTTGAATTAAACTATGAGGCTCTTATTTGTGCCTACTTTTATGACTTTGCCTGCAATGAACTTCCAGGGTTTTACAAGTGGATCTTGTGCCATGTTTTCTACTCTTAAATAACCAGAACATATTTATTAAATTGTATTCATAAAATCATATTCATACTTACTTGACAGGAGACATAAGCAAGGCAAGAGATTGCATGAAATGAAAAACACCTGATGGGTTATCCAAGACCTTGATCTGAAATTAAATGCAAAAACCTAAGTAATAAAGGGCAAATTAATTTTATCAGAGAAATTCAAATTCTGAGTTTCACATTTTTCACTTTTTATTCAGACTAAAAAGTATCCATAAAAGATAGTACCCACATCTTGGAGAAAATTATTACTATGGCAAAATTTGGGAGTTGTCCAAAAGAAGTACTTATAGAAATTAAAGGAAGGAAAAAAAAACCTAAAACATCAAAAGCTCCACAAAAAGACAACTTCTCGCTTTGTTTCACATGTACTTCTGGGCACCAGGGGGAATTGGGACATTGACCACAGGGGAATTTAGGATCCTACCATGTCAGGTTAACCATTGGACTCAATGACCTTAAGGGTCACTTCCAACCTAAATGATTCTATGATTCTATTCTATCCTTTTATTTTCATTGCTTGCCTGTCCTCTGTTAGTGTAATTGCAATCCTCTTCCTACAGCTAGATTTCCAACAACCTCCCTTCTTGTAAAGAACATTTTTGCTTCTCCAAGAACACCCTGGTGCCTTTGGATATCTACACTCCCTCTGATCTATACAAAGTGAACCCTTTCCATTACCCTTGAAATTACCTAACTAAAACTTGCTAGAGAAACCAGTCTCATTTCAACATGCAGGGTATAAAAATCTGTTCTTCCTCATCCCTTATACATCACACAGCTGCCTCCAATTTCACTTGTCTCATACAGGGGCTGCTTCAAGTCTAAATATTCCTTCCTTTTCTTGAAGAGCACTCCCAGAACCTGCTGTTGCATGAGGTCTTCTGAGGCACACTGCAAGTCCTTGACTCCCTTTCATGGAGTCTCTCTAGCCAAGAATGAGAAGTGTGTTCCCTTATTAACCTACTCGTGCCTGGACTAATATGATTGAACACAACCCTTGACAAGTCCCTTACTGTTACCATGATTCCACAAACATGGAAACACACAGCAGTCATGAGGGATTGACTAGGTATGAGACACTTTCCTACCCACCACACTCCCACTCCAACTTTCTGACAATAAAGAATTAAACATTCACACCTGAATGAACGGAACAGCCCATTCACTGATCCCAGCTGGACACCGAAGGATGTGGTTGAAGAGGAAGAGATGGTCACCTGGACAACCAATTCTTTGCAACACTGACACCTAAAGGGAAGTACATTGGAATCTTGTAAACAATTTCAAGGTTTATCCCTTTGTAGTCTTACTAACTAGAGTAATAAGTCTTTTTTTTTCATTTCTCTTCCCTTGCTTTCTAACAAACCTCAATTTTCAGAGCAAGTGCCAGGAGAACAATATTTAAAAGTCTGCTTGCTTGGCTTATGAGCCACAAACCGGTTTTTTTTGGTGTAGAAAAACTAATTACTTCACAATTGCATTAAAAACTAATTTATTTAGAAATCACTAAGAGCAGATGTTCCTCAAAAATTACAAGTCTGAATAGTTTTACTTTCAAAATAAGTAAGAGATAATGAATAGTGAGTATTAAGCCCACTTTGAGCAGTGTTGGCTGCTCAGGTTGCACTCCTCATTAATGCGGCTGACCTCCACTGACTTCATCAGACAAGGGAATTCATTCTAATTATTCACTAACAGATTCATCAAGTAGAACAAACCCCCCAAAAATAATTGCATGTGGGACAGTGAGAGAAATACTTTCAGAAATTACTCCCGAATTCATCCCATGTGTTGGATCAAACAGCCATATCCATGCTTACTCCCTCACCAGTCTCTGCAGCCACATGAGAAGGTCACTCTGAAACTGAGGATCTTCGATAACTCTGCGAGTGAAACTGAAAAGGACGCTGATACACTCCTTCAAGTGGCCCAAGTCTGAAGAAAGATTTTCTGACTGCTTTGAAACTGTAAATTAAAACCAGAATTAAGGAGCTTTGGCGAGCAGCTCTGAGAGTATTAGCATAAATAGTGGTTTTGCAGCTATATAGAAAACTTGCTCTCCCTACAGAGATATTTCAAGGCAGCTGCTTGCTATGTCTGACAGAGAAGAATAGTTATCTACAGTACTTAATTTAATCTTATAATTAAGCACTGGACACTAATTACAAGAAGATTATACTATGGTTTCTCTCATAAAAGGCCTTCCCTCAACATAAACTTTGTAAGAACCACCATTTATTATGCATATAAACTATCTGGGAGGTGGGAGGCAAAGGGAGGAGGACTAGGAAGGATAAATATCCAGGGCAGAAAGGGGAGGAATACTTTAGCTAAAAGATGACTTTGGCACAAAACCAAATAAGTAGCACACTTAGGATGAAAACCAAAAAGATCTTGAAGTATTAGAACTGTGCGATCTCAAAAGGCCTTCCAAGAAGAAATAAAGCAGGAAAAATATCCAGCTTGTTTTAGAATCATGCATAATCAGTTGGGAAAAGGGGCTGTATTGTATGTTGCCTTGACAACAAAAAATTGGAGTCCAGGTATCCCATCCCACCCGGTGTTCCTCTACAGTAATCAGTGGCAGTATGCAGCTTAGACAGAAGAAGGTACTCCTGCATTCAGCTTCCACTCTCCAGGTGAATAAGTTAAGAGAATTGGAGTTTTTCCTGTGAGAAAAAAAAGTTTCATTGATCCCTACATAAGACCAGCAGGTTTTAGTGTCAGAGGAGAAACACTCCAGTATACAAATTCCGCCACAAGGCTCGAAAATTGCATGGGAACAAGGTGCTGGGCACCCTAAGCAGCACGGGGAGCAGTCTAGACCACCAACACACCATGTTCTTGCTGCTGAAGAGCCACTGATCTCAGCAGGGATGAGCTGCTGAGCAACCTGTAGACGTATGACTCCACTTGCAACCGGGACAACACTGAAGTGTAGGAGTGCAGTGCCAGTGTCTGATGCACGTGCTCTGCTTTGGCTTCAAACAGCTTTTTGAGTTCCCCCAACACACTTTCATTCATCTCCACTGTCTGGTAGCGGTGGTGACCTGTCACTTTGCATTGATCTGCACAGACACCCTGAAAAGAAAGCAATTATTTTATTTAAGTGACTTTGTCATTTTGTTGGGTCAAGCATGCTTACAGAAATTAACCTCAATACAACCCTCCCCTCAAAAGTGTTCATAAAAGGGGCCACTTCACAGGTCGACACAACATAGATGTCGGAACATCCTACATGCTTTTTAGAGCTGCTGATTACTAAAGATGCATATCCCTGACTTCTGAAAAAGTGATTCTATAAACCCTCAATAACTCAGATCTAGAAATAGACATGACTTGTCTGTATCACTGACAGATGTGAACAAAACCAGGTCTCTACTCCCTCTCAGTTTATAGATTTCCATAAATACTTGGACCTGTTATTTTAAAGCCAAAATACCTACTGAAACAAGATAGATATTTTTCTAAGCTCTCAGAACTGAATATTTATAGCAATTCCTCACTACACTTTTGAAGTTTTCAGAAATGAACTGTACTCTAACTTCTTCCCAAACCGTACTTAAAATCTGAGGGCAGTCTTCCTCTGCCCTATCTCTAATTCTTCAGCACAAGAAAACCACTATACATAACATTCCTATTATTCATTTATGCAACTAGGAAACATGCTTCTATAACAGCATTTTGACAGCTCAGTTTGAAAGTATCCCTGTTTCCTAAGTTAGTAGAACAAGCATTTTAAATTAGCATGAAGACAACAATTATTCTGCATATACAATAAATACACAGTGCATAGGAAGAGAATAAAGCAAGCAGAAAGCTTAGCCAACTGTATGATGATGAGTGGGGATGTAAGAGTAAAGCTAAAATTACTTTCAGTGTAGAAAGTGATCAACACAAAACTGACAGTCCAGTGAGGTTCAGCGATAGAGGTTGTTATTCCCTGGTAAAAAGGAAAATATTAAAATCTGTTCAGTGGATGTCTCTCAATGCCTCAACTCTGAAGAAGCACACAGGAGAGGCGCTGCACTCAGAGAAGCAACAGTAAAAGCCACCACATACATAGGTACTTAGCACCCTTGGACAATTTTGATGATGTGTTGGCTACAAACAGCATCAGAGCACCAGAACAATATCACTCACTCCCACTGTGATGTCCAGCTCCGAGAACATGTTACACAGAATGAGTTTGGGGTGCATGCACCAGAGAGCTCCCCAGACTCCTTTGGTTTGCAGATAGAAATGCTACAGAGCACCATGACCACCCTGGAAGCAGCTAAAACCACAGCACCACTTATGGAGCTATAGTTACTGAAAGTGGATGGGCTTCACAATCCCTGTGCTTTGAGCAATGGGGTTGCCCACGAGCATGACTCAAGCTCCTCTGCAGCTGCTGCCTCCGACAGCAGGACAGTCAGGAATGACATCAATGAAAACTGCCACCACAGGCAGCAGGCCAGATGGGACACCACCACTACAGCCATGCTGAAGTCCTGCTCCACCATGTGTCCCCTGCATCTACCTGACATACTGTGGCACAAACTTCACCCAACACTACCAGCAGAAGTGGCTGTACACGGGCTCACTCTGACTGACTACAAACATGAGTCTGACTCCAAGAGAGATCACCAACAGAGACCCTGCTACCCTACACTTGCCAGAGCTTAAAAACCAAACAATAAACTGTCTTAAATTGCAACAGGATGATACTTTGAAGTACTGGCGATCAGTGGAGAGCGAGCAAAGAAAAGGCTGCCATCTCTTCTAGAGTAAGACAGCTTAAATACAGTAAACTTGACAGCAAGTAAAACTAATATCTAGAATCACATCCAAATAGTTTAGCTTCAAAAGCAGTTTCAGCAACAGCACCTGCACAGTTTTCTGTTCTTCTTTAAAGGTCCATAATCTCCCCTTAATATTTTGGCAGTCTGTCGTCATAGCCTGCAGCTCTGCCTCAGCCAGCAACAGCTGCTTCCTGCAGCGCATGTAGTTCAGGAGCAGTTCATAAAATTCGTGCCTGTCCTGATGAGCAACGCTTTCAAATTCCTCTGCATAGGAGTCAACATTCTCCAACCACGAACACGGCTCAAAAATTTTCAGCTGTTCTCTGGTAAACGGCACCAGTTCTGGTTCATTTGGGAGCTCTGGATACAGCCTTTCGTTGTGCAGCAGCGGTTTAACTGCTATTACAGTTGGTCTCTCAAAGGACAATTCAGCCGTCAAGTTTGGATAAACTGATTTCAACCCCGAACACTGAATACGTGTTTTGGATTTCTCAGAGAGCTGTGAGACACTAAGAGGGAGCTTCTCCGAAGAACAGGCAAGATGTTTTTTAGCATCTTGTACGTTTTCAGTTCCTTTGTCCCATACAAAGTCCACTGCTGTCTGAGAGCCAGCAGCACTGGAATGAAAGGTACTACTCGATAAATCAGAGTTTCTTGATCCGCTAGCAACTGCCTCCACAGGGCTGTGAGGTTTGCCCAACTTGCTTTTTCCGCTCTTCTCAACATCCCCCCCACATTCCTCGTGGGAAGGATCAGCTTTGAACTCTTCTGCATCTGTGGGAGGCCCTAGAGTCACTGCCAAAGAACCTTCATTGGCTGAAGATAAATTACTCTGGGGGATGTTGCACACATCATTTATACTTTTTCCATCCCCTACTTCATCGCTGAGACGAATTTCTGTAAATTCTCCAAGATGTTCTGCTTGCACTTGACTGGCTTGAGAAGACACTTCTGCCACAGGAGGGAGGAAGACATCATCAGACTCTTGCACCTGGGACTCCTCACTACTGTTTTTCTTTTTTTCCTAGGGGGGAAAAAAAAAAAAAAAAAACAAAAAACCACAAACCAAAAAACACATAGCGTCACTTCCAAGTGAATCTCTTGCCCTCGCAACCCAAATCCCACCATCACCAAAACTAGTATTTGTCAACATCACAACTCCAAAAGCCCCTTCTAACACATTAATTTTCATAATATTATAGGTAAAAACAAATGTACAAAACTGTTCCTTGTTCTTTAGCTGCCCTTTGAAGACTGTCTATCAGTGTTTATGTTCTTGGTCAGTTCTTGAACGATGCTTCAACTTTTCTACATAAAAAGCTGTAGGTATCACAGGACAGACTGTTTCATTAACATATACAATAATCAAAGTAACAGGACCCTGGCCTCTAGATAGAGTCACTAGGTTTCACCGAATTACAAAAAAAAGTCACTCTGTGATTCATCTTAAGTTTTACAGAAAAATTTTAGTCAATGGAAAATTATTTTCAAAAAAGTACTTTCAGAACAAAGGAAGTCTGGAATACACACCCTGATTACATTCTAAAGACATCGGAACATCTGTACAATTTCTGAAATATGTATTTTCAGTAGGTATTACACACTAGAGATATAGAAGAACTTAGCAATGACATTAAAATTGTAAACCAATTGCCCATTTTTAAATTAAGATCAGTTTGTGGGTAAGTAGTTCCCATAAACCTAGTCTAAAGTGTAGATTAGCTTTCCTTCCCAAAGCAGAGCAAAGCAAATAATGTTGCGCAGGAAGTCAACAAAGTTTTTGTCAATTTGTAAATCATTTGCTGATTTGTAAACCAAAAAAATTGGCAAAGTGTTTTGCCAATTTGTAAATTGTTTGCGTACACCTACCAGTTTGTTAGAAGTGAAACTGAGAAGAGTTAGGTTACAGTGCTCCAGTTTTAGAAAACCCAGATAATAAAACAAAAAACACAAAATGAAAATAGGAAAAGGTCTCAACACTCCTCCATGACTGGGGAAAAGATGACAGTTTTGAAAATCTGCTGACAGCATCACATAGACTTTCACTAAATATCTGACATGACTTTGCCTTACAAGAGGGCATACAAGAAAACAGCTCAAATCAATGCCCTAGTTAAACTCTACCTCAAGCCTAACTTTACATCGAGCATATGCTCACAGCTCCTTTGCAACATGGCAATGCACTGGCTTTGTTTTCAGGCTGTGTTTCCCAGTACATTAAAAGATTCTGATCTTCTTATCACTTCTGATCACAAAACACTTCAGAGACATTCCAAAGCTTGCTAAAGCTACAGGTGAGGTTAAAAATAGATCAGCCCAATTCTTTAAACTAGGACATGTAGTTATAATAAACACCTCCTGACAGTTAATTCAAAGTCAGTCATTTCCACAGGACACTGTATCACTAGATCCTATTTTTGACAGTGTACTGATCCACAGACTTTACAAACATACCCTGGTCCTTTCCCTTCTACAATCTCAAGGTTCCCTCTCGCAGTCTTCATACAGAAGAAACGCCCTTTATCTTTGAGTAGCATCCTGAATTTCTCCCCAACATAACTCTTCGATAAAAGTTTCTTTAAAATGTATGAAGTGCCTTTCAGTTCTCAGTTTCAAAGGTAAAAAATGTCCCATAATCATTAGCAGGGATTTCATCTGAGAAAGGATGAGAGAAATCAGGTCCTGAATTAACATGAAAGCAAAACCTGCTGTTCTCTCTTCTGAGGGCTTAGCCTTTAAGTCAAAGACAACAGTTGCTCATTAGCCTTGTCCCGTGCCTAATCATTCTCCTCTCCTAGCATGTCAGTGAATGACACCCCAGGCTCTAAGGACACCTACTATTTTTCAGGAAACATCTCTGGGAGAGCCACCCACCAAGATGCGCACAGACACACAGGCTCATCTTCACCTGTTCTAGGTCCACTGGTTTTACCACCTCACCTTGTCTGAGTCAGTCTGGTGTTACTGGTGATGGACAAGCTTAACTTTGGGGCTACTATTTTCAGAAAGCCCTGGGCTCCATTCCACTACTTGGCAGCTCTGCAGCTGAGCCAGCCATTCTCCCAGCTCACAAGAATGTCAGCTTTTCCAAGGATTATGGCTTTTTCTGAGGCATGGGAACAGCAAAGTCCTTAATGTGACTGGGCCCCAAACCGCATTCTCAAACACACCTGCGTATTAACAGAGCTGGGCATAATAACAGCAACAAAAATATCAGGAATGGGCCATGTGTAACACTGAAGGATTCTGGATGTTCACATGTGACATCGCCAGTGAATTGTTTCACAGTGAATTACACCTGGAAGGGACGACCAAAGACAGCAGCAGCTGCTGGAGTCACGGTACACATGTCATTAGTGAACCACCAGCGTCATCTGTGACTCACTCCTTTCCTGCAGGGAACTGATTCTCTTAGGCAGCAGTCTTTAGAGTTAACTGCCTTGCACGTGCTATGGGGCTGAATCAAAACAACAACAATGACGCACTCACTCTTCTGGGATTGCTCTCCCCTCCCATCTTTACTTGCCTTGAGCTCAGGAATCACAGCCACAGTTGATACCTGGATCTAACCCCTGTTTTACAAAGCAGCAGTCAATTAATCCGTTCATTTGTTTTCAGACGGCTTTGCCAGCCATGACTTCAATGCCTTTGCTCTAAGTGGTGCAGTTTACAACACGTAGAGGTTAGGCAATTCAGGGAAACATTTCCATTTTGACCCAACTCTGAGGCGAGATATTTCAGCTCAGATCAGTTCCACAAACCACTGCAATTCTGCATAGCACAGCTGCAAGGAAAGCAAAGCCTTCGGAAAGCTGTGGGTACCAACACCACGAGCAAGGAACACGCTCACCACAGGATTAAAGCCTAGGAGTTGTGATACTTAACAGCTGCAGTACCAACCAATGAATAAGAAACACTGTCGTCTGCACTACACGGCCTCACGTTTTGAGCATTTCAAAGGCAAACCTATATATATATGAGATGCAGTAAGGCTGTAAGGCTGTCACCCCATACGACACTAAAACACTGCTAAATGCTGATAAGCTCAACCGCTCTACGGCTTCACCACAGAGGCAACTCCGGCTGGCTTCACCATGAAGAGCTGCTTGAGAAGGCTGTACGCCCGAAGCATAAAAAGCTGATTTACACCCACTTCACAGCATAAGGCCTATCACGCCCTTCACCTGGCTCCCAATTACTCCAAGTCCTCTCACACCGCTTCGGACAGGCACCGACATTCGTAAGCCTTTTTATAAAAACACACACACACCCCCCTCCCCGACCTCACTGTTTTCAGCAGAGGAGGACAAACAAACGCGGATGTCTAAGCACCGCCCCGAGCAGGCCTCCCTGCCGCCGCTTTAAAAACAAACAAACAAACAAAAAAACAAACCCCGAGCAACCCCAAACAGGAGCCAAAGCCCCTGACCCCAGGCTCTCCTATAAGGATCTGTGGGGAGGCCAGGCTCTCCTATAAGGATGTGTGGGGAGGCCAGTCTCCTCCATAGGGCCTGGGAGGAGGCCAGGCTCTCCTATAAGGACATGGGAGGAGGCCAGGCTCTTCCATAGGGCCTGGGAGGAGGCCAGGCTCTCTTATAAGGATCTGTGGGGAAGCCAGGCTCCTCCATAGGGCCTGGGAGGAGGCCAGGCTCTCCTATAAGGATCTGTGAGGAGGCCAGTCTCCTCCATAGGGCCTGGGAGGAGGCCAGGCTCTCCTATAAGGATCTGTGGGGAGGCCAGGCTCTCCTATAAGGATGTGTGGGGAGGCCAGTCTCCTCCATAGGGCCTGGGAGGAGGCCAGGCTCTCCTATAAGGACATGGGAGGAGGCCAGGCTCTTCCATAGGGCCTGGGAGGAGGCCAGGCTCTCTTATAAGGATCTGTGGGGAAGCCAGGCTCCTCCATAGGGCCTGGGAGGAGGCCAGGCTCTCCTATAAGGATCTGTGAGGAGGCCAGTCTCCTCCATAGGGCCTGGGAGGAGGCCAGGCTCTCCTATAAGGATCTGTGGGGAGGCCAGGCTCTCCTATAAGGATGTGTGGGGAGGCCAGTCTCCTCCATAGGGCCTGGGAGGAGGCCAGGCTCTCCTATAAGGACATGGGAGGAGGCCAGGCTCTTCCATAGGGCCTGGGAGGAGGCCAGGCTCTCTTATAAGGATCTGTGGGGAAGCCAGGCTCCTCCATAGGGCCTGGGAGGAGGCCAGGCTCTCCTATAAGGATCTGTGAGGAGGCCAGTCTCCTCCATAGGGCCTGGGAGGAGGCCAGGCTCTCCTATAAGGATCTGTGGGGAGGCCAGGCTCTCCTATAAGGATGTGTGGGGAGGCCAGTCTCCTCCATAGGGCCTGGGAGGAGGCCAGGCTCTCCTATAAGGACATGGGAGGAGGCCAGGCTCTTCCATAGGGCCTGGGAGGAGGCCAGGCTCTCTTATAAGGATCTGTGGGGAAGCCAGGCTCCTCCATAGGGCCTGGGAGGAGGCCAGGCTCTCCTATAAGGATGTGTGGGGAGGCCAGTCTCCTCCATAGGGCCTGGGAGGAGGCCAGGCTCTCCTATAAGGATCTGTGAGGAGGCCAGTCTCCTCCATAGGGCCTGGGAGGAGGCCAGGCTCTCCTATAAGGATGTGTGGGGAGGCCAGTCTCCTCCATAGGGCCTGGGAGGAGGCCAGGCTCTCCTATAAGGACATGGGAGGAGGCCAGGCTCTTCCATAGGGCCTGGGAGGAGGCCAGGCTCTCTTATAAGGATCTGTGGGGAAGCCAGGCTCCTCCATAGGGCCTGGGAGGAGGCCAGGCTCTCCTATAAGGATCTGTGAGGAGGCCAGTCTCCTCCATAGGGCCTGGGAGGAGGCCAGGCTCTCCTATAAGGATCTGTGAGGAGGCCAGTCTCCTCCATAGGGCCTGGGAGGAGGCCAGGCTCTCCTATAAGGATCTGTGGGGAGGCCAGGCTCTCCTATAAGGATCTGTGAGGAGGCCAGTCTCCTCCATAGGGCCTGGGAGGAGGCCAGGCTCTCCTATAAGGATGTGTGGGGAGGCCAGTCTCCTCCATACGGCCTGGGAGGAGGCCAGGCTCTCCTATAAGGAGCTGCGGGGAAGCAAGGCCACTGCTAGAGGCAATGCAGTGTGAGAAGCCAAGCCTCTGCTATGGAGGATGGAGAGCGTGAGGTTTCTTCTAACTGCGCCATGCCAGGACCTGGAAGTGCCATTGGACTGGGGCAGCCTGTCCTGCAGCGCCTCAGGCACCTCCAGCCACAGCAGGGCTGCTGGCTCAGCCTCCGGGGGCCCAGCACCACTGCCCCTTCTGACCCCTGCCCCAGCACCCAGCTGTCCTCAAATGTCATGGATGGAGTGAGGGGGAGAGGCAAAAACATAGTTTATTGATACAAAATGGTGCATTAAAGTTCAATGGCAAATGCAACAGCGGTTTATAAGATTTGATGACAAGGTACGCTTGGTTATTTACTGCACAGAGGACAGGGTCAGACAAAACTGCCAGGGAGACCCTCCCATTGAGTCATGAGGTTCAGAAAAGATCCCCTTGCCTTCTAAATCCCTTCCTCAGAGAGGAGTCTGGGTGCAGCTGGATCCAATCCTAGTCCCAGGCTTGGTCTGTGGTTTATGTCTAAAGGATTATATACGCACAATCAATCCTTTATGTCACTTAGCTAAGGTTTCAGAGTTAGCATGCTGTTTGCCACTCACCGAGAATCTGTTGCTGCAAGGAATCTCTCAACCTCGAGGAGCGACCCTGAGAGGCGTCCCTGCTCAAGGGGAGATCCTGGCATGCAGCCCACTGCTGTGCAGGAGAGCTCCAAGGGCTCTGGGGCTGCTCACTATTGGAGGGGTTAAGGTGACTGGCTCGTAGTCATGTTTGGATACCCACCACAGATTTTAGTTCCTTCATTGTGCTTAGGTGGGCACATTGCCCTTGGCTATTGTGGTGTTACCTGTCTTCCCCCACATCCATGTTGAGCTGCATGCATCCATCGCAACCAGATGCACCCATCATGACCACCACTGGTGGTTATCTTTTGAGCAGGGTCACAGGAAGAATGTGGGGCTGGGAGGGAACACACAGTCACGCCAGGGAGCCATGGCTGGATCAGAAGCGACTTCTCCCAGACCCCAGACAGATGAGACCCTGCAGAGCTCAGGCCTACCACGCAGAAGACCTCATAGTGGAGGAGTTAATGATCTTGAACAGGCAACGTCCCCTCTGTTGGACGTTGTACTTAGGGCTGGAGAAGCCCGTATGTTATAATTGTAATTTAAAATATCTAAGGGAAAGGTAAACTTGGGTCAAGGTGGGGATGCGTTAATCCTGACTGGGAGCTTGCTGCACCTTGAGGAGCCAGCAATCCCCTTGGCAGGCGCGGGGCTCTGCTGCACAAGCCCCCTGGCCGCAAGAAGAGCTGG
>NW_009270001.1:2551289-2557994 GCF_000687185.1 Egretta garzetta | reverse complement strand
GGCCCTTGGCCTTGTTGACCCTCACCCAGTTGGGCTGGGCCCATGGATCCAGCCTGGCCAGGTCCCTGTGCAGAGCCCTCCTCCCGCCCAGCAGATCCACGCTCTCCCCCAGTTTGGTGTCATCTGCAAAGTGACTGAGGGTGCCCTCGATCCCCTCATCCAGGTCATGGATAACGATGTGAAACGGAACTGGGCCCAGAACTGAGCCCTGGGGGACTCCGCTTGTGACCGGCCACCAACTGGATTTAATGCAGCAAGAAGGTCTTGTGTGAACTTTTTTTACCAGTAGAGCTGTTTTCTTGAGATAATTTATATATTGGCTCGCAGGACCAAAAAGGGAGAGCTCTGCCTGAAGGCTGGGTGCCCAGCCACTGAAGGGACGTAAGATTTATTCACTATCTGTATTCTTATTATTCTGTCTTATTAAAGCAGTGGTCTTATTAAGGCATTTGTTGCCTCTCTCTCCCTGGGGGGCACGCTGGGGAGGGAAGGAAGGAGCTTCCCAGGTCTGTGAGAAGGCCAGGCACTCCCATGGGGGTCCGGGAGGAGGCCAGGCACTCCCATTGGGGTCCGGGAGGAGGCTGGACTCCTCCACAGGGGCTTGGGAGGAGGCCAAAGTCTCTGCACCACTTGGAAAACAACCAGGCAAGGGAAGATGCTGAAGATAAAAAGCCATTTCAGCAGTTGTGGTCACACAGACTTGCTTCCCAGGAGCTCCATGTCTGGACACTCCTCTTCCAAGTCTGGGTTTACTTGTCTTTAGGTCTACTCAAACAGCTGGTGTATTCAGAAACAGCACCCCTATTTTGGAATTACTTCTGTGCATTTAGTGAATGTGCAAGCCAAGTTTCAGCCTCACTGGGAACCTCTGCATCCAGAAAAGTCTAACATCGTCTACTCTGCACAGTAAGCTGAAAAATCCCAATAAGGAAACAGCGCAATGTATGGTAGAGTAGATACTCTCCCAGGGGCAACAGCCCTGCGTCGTCTGCAGTCCATGGCTGATCACAAGTACTTGTCCTTGTGGTGGCCTTCCTGCCCTGGGGTGTTCTCTCCCACAACTGTCTTCATACTGAGCACGTACTGAAACAAAGGCTGAGCAGGGATATGCTCTTGTAGGCTTCCTTCCAGGAGAGGCAACTCACACCACCCAACTCACACCACCAACTCACACCCTAGGGTGCTTTCAAAGTGGTACCTGCCCCAACTCTGACAGAAAGTGAACGTGACAACCATTAAAAAAAAACCAAAACCAAAAACATATCCAGCACACGAGTCTCAAAACTTATTTTTAAAATATGCATTTAAAGAACTAAGACTACAGCAGGCTCCTTCAGAAGAATATTTGTACACTTGGTCTTTCAGAAATAAAATAGGACAACTGATTACTTGACACGTGCACTTTGCACAGTGCATTATATTGCAGCAGGACAGATGTTAAAGCTCACATGAGGAAATACAGCAAAAGCCCCAGGGACCGGCAGGCATAGGCACACACTGAAGCCACGCAGATTCAACTTGAAGAAGATCACACAACTAGCAACTCGTGTTGCTCCCAGGCTAGTCACCTGGCAGCAACTGGTCACCCTTAGCACAACAGCCAAATTGTGTGCTGGTCCCCGTGTCTCGTGTCCAGTGTTGTAAGGCAATGAGGAGCCATTGAGCAACACTGCACACAGGGACTTCAGAGAGACCAGCAGCCCTGAGGTATGTGAGCTTCTCAATTAAAGCCATAATTATGTATAAGGTAAGAAAAAGGGCATGAACTTTGAGGAGACCTGGTCAGGAAAATTAGTTTCATGGCTCTGGGCCAACTGTTTCTTTCCAATGGTGCATAGCCAGAATGAGTCCAAGTTCAGGGACTCCCAGAAGTTCATCAGATAGGGGTCTCCAGAGCCTACCAGGGACAAGCTATACCATGAGCCTAAAAAACCCACAATCCCCTCATTGGAGAAGTGGCTGGAAGAGCTGACCAACTTCCCTCAGATCCTCAACAATGCTGTAGGGTGCAGGACTTCCCAGCAAGTTTGTGGTGGCACAGCCTCCCGCTAGTTAGCTGCGCGGTGGGCTGCTGCACCAGGCGAGACACAAATCAGCTTCCAGTATCAGCGCTTAAGCATGGAGCACATCTACAACTAAGCCAGACCTATGGTCTCCTCCATGGTTGGTGCTCCTCTAAGTGAGCTCCCTGAGAAACATGTCCGAAATTAAATGTAAATTACAAGTTAAATCCCCATTAATGAAATACTTGAGAAAGAGGCAAAAGTGCAACCTGCAATGCAAGTGCCCCAGACACAAGCCAGCGTGCCCAAAGCATCGCAACGCTCCCCTCAGCACCTATGACTTCTCTAGTTATCTGGAGCATGGGAGGCTCCAGCCTCTCCCAGATGGCTGCACTTCAGAAGAACTTCACATCAAAAACTTATTCCGACACAGAAGATCACCCTGTGTCCAGGTCCATTGCTTATATTCCTTTTCTTCCCCTGAGTATGAAGATGGGATAACTGCCTGAGGAGTTTGCTGATCAAGGCACAGATTTTTAGTAGGCACTTTCTGAACGTACAAATAATTATCAGAGTCCTCAAATAATTGCTTAAAACTGAGAAGCACTTCAGCTCGGTGTGGCTGGGAATAACTGGAAACACCACCTCTGCCATGCTGGCCACACCAACAGTGTCTTCTGCCTGGAGAACCAACAGAACAGGATCAATAGTGTGTAAACCACAGCTCCAGCTCAGACAAGCGATGGGAGGGCTGAGTTGATCATCGCTCCCAGCTGGTCACCTCAAAATGTCATCCCTTAACCGGTGGCCTTTCTTTCTCCACCATCCCTCCTCTGTGTAGCTGCAACTCGTATTAAATCCTTTCTCCATCAAATGTGAGTACTTACTGCAGCTGTTAGTGATGTATCAAGCTGTAGCCATCAATCGTGGTGTAATCAGGCTCACCTGAAACACAAGAGCACAAAAAAAATTACGTCTGCTCATGAGAAGTGCTCATGACAAGACTACACAGGACAGAAACACCATGCACTGGCCACCCGTGTTAAAGGGATGGGAGGTAGGGGGGGAAGGAGACTCGAAGAAATGACTTGGTTTGCCTAAGAGCCAAAGGAGGACCTCCTTTTACTGGTGCTAAAGTGGCACGGGGAATGACCCAGCTCATGCTGCTGAAGGGCCCAAACTGCAGAGACAGGTGGGATCCCAAGCTTAGACATTCTTAAGCTTCAGAAATGCCTACACACAGGGCTCTGATCAGAGCTTCTCCTGGGTGAAACCTCACTTCCAAAGTCTGCACCCAACTTGCCAGCATCTTTCAGTGGGGACCAGACTTAGAGCAGGAGCTTCACCTAAAGGAACCCCTATAGAGATTTAAAGACCTGATGGGGAAGAGCAAGAGCAGAGAGTTCCTCTGTGGGGCCAGAAACCCACCAAGCAAGTAACTCACCCGGCACGCTGCTTGGGGTGGGTGGAGGTCCCCTCCTGCATGGAAAGAAACACAGAACTGAGGATCTGCGTGGCTGCGGGACTCCCATCGCCCTGGCTCCGCACTCCCCAGCTGGTGGAAGGGTGAGAGGTTTGGCCAGTCTGGGCTTTAGGGAGACCCGGTACCAAGGCTTGTCATGGTGGGCTCACCACCAACAGCCTGCATGGCAAACATGGGAATTGAGGCCGGTACAGTGGGCGAGAGGACAAAATAAACCAAAAAGCACTAAGTTGGGGAAACACTCACAAGTGGGCCTCAGGGCATGCCTTTTCACATGCCTTTGCCCAGACTGAGACATCAATAAGCCATAATTGGCCATGACTCCTCTCCTGATGTGACAGCCAAAGCGGGACACTCATCTTTAGCAAGAGTCTTTGGCCCTGAATCGTCACCTTCCCCGCAGCAGAAGCACCCTTCACCCTGTCCTCCCTGCCCAGCTTCTGGCCCAGAGGAGTGAATTTGGCTCTGCTGTTCTTCCCTCTGCCCACACATGCTTTTAACTGACCCTCTTCAGATAGACAGGCCACGTGGAGAACCATGCAAGGAAGCCTGGAAGTTTTAATTTTGGTATCAAAAGCTGCTCTAAAAGGGAGCTCCCATTGCTCCCAGAGAGAGCAAAACATGAAACTGCCTTGCTTTTCTGCTGTCCAGGTACCACAGCTGCTCACCTCAATACAAAGGACTTCTGGAAGAGGCTTGGCACAAGAAAAAATGAGCACACCCTCACCACAAGCGCTTTCAGAACAATATTCCCACCCATGAGAAGGGAGAAATGGCCCCAAAAGGGGGAGCAAAAACCTCTGACGGGGCTTGAGGGGGTCCTTGAAGTGCCTGTAATATGCACATTGGTGTAACTCCTGCTGTGGAGCGTGATGGACTACACAGCATGGGACATGGGAAATATTTTCCTCTAACACTCCCAAGTCAAGCCTCCAACAGACTGAAAGCAACAAAATATGGGGTTTTGTGGGGGAGAGTATCATTTGCAATAGCAATTGCAAGTGTACATGTTATGTCCCTTACCTTGATATAGGTACAGGAACCGGACTTCTCACAGGAGTTGCATTTCTTTGTGTGTTGTAATAGTTTTCATAAACAACAGGAGCTAGGAAAAGTTAACAATAGTAAAGTACAGACCTTTTATAGCCATAAACTATTTGTCATATCAAGATTCAGTGGCTAAGTCTTTCCCCTCTCTGCGAAAATGCCTGATCAGGAAATTAAAAGTTACAGAAAGGGGAGATTATCTTCAGGGGCTGGTGTTATCACCACTTATGTGGCAGAGACCAGTGCTGCATACCAGTGAATGAAAGGAGGGACGTGGCAAAATCAATGGTTTTTTGTATCCAAACTGATGCTGATCAGCACAGCATCTCCATGAGGAGCACAAGTCAGCCAGCGCTGCTTTGCAAGGTTGTCCTGAGCTCTTACCTGGGGCCGCACTTCCAGTTTTGCGTAAATTTACAAAAAAATCAATATCCTTCTCAATGCTGCACATTTCTAAACTCTTGCGGATTTCCTCATATTTCTGCAGAAGGGAAATAAAAAGCGTTTCTATACATCAGGTCAAAAAACAAGGGGGGGGGGTTCCAGTCACTTATCACACATGGGGTGAAAACCCAGCGCTCACCCAGGACACAAGCTTCAGTGGTAGGGGAATCACAGAGTGACAGAATCATAGACTGGTTTGGGTTGGAAGGGACCTCTAGAGGTCATCTAGGCCAATGCCCCTGCAGTGAGCAGGGACATCTTCAACTCCATCAGGTTGCTCAGAGCCCCATCCAACCTGATCTGAAATGTTCCCAGGGATGGGGCATCCACCACCTCTCTGGGCAACCCATTCCAGTGCCTCACTACCCTCATAAAACATGCCAATCCCAGAGGAAACTTCATCTGCAAGAGCTCTGGCCAAAACCTTCTGCCTGCACACTCATGCCGGCGTCTGGTGGCTGATCAAAGGCCATGGACCACTCGGACATAACACAGCTCAGTGCACAGGAAAGCAAACGGGGCTTTGCTTTCCAAACACAAAAAGGAAGATTTTCATTTGATGTACCTCATCATTCTGGACGCAGTCCTGGGAGAGCTGGTTGACATGAAGCCAGAGGGCATTGCGGAAGTAGTTGATCCGCTCGCACTCCTGAGTCTCAAAGAACTGTAATAACAGAGACAAAATGGCCCTCACATCTTTACAACGAGAGCGAATCTCTTTTGTCCTAAATGTTTGTCATCCCCATGTGCCATTACAAAGATGACTGTCCTCAGCGAGGTGCAGGTGGTGGTGGTCTCCTGCAGGAAACATGGAAGCCACCAATCCTCCAGCTTGTCCAGAGGAGAAATCATCCCTCTACACAACCAGGTTATTTCAAAGATGAGTGTTAAGCTTGGGCAGATCTGCAGGAGTGATGTGGAAGGGGTCAGCCGGCACACCGCTCCCTCTGGGGAGACCGAGCCAGCTTCTAAAGGCAACGCACGTTCCCTAGGCACCCCGTGGTCCTGTGGCCCCAGCTCATTTCCCTCCCACAGCTACAGAGCAATAAAAAAGTACTGGGGATGTATGAAAATAGAGGTGCATTAACTGGCTGCTCTTCTCCCTCTTTCCTGCCCAGCCCCTTTCCAGGCAGGTTTAAACCCAAGTCTTTTGAAGTCTGCTGTCTGATATACCTTGATTTCATGCCCCTTTATGCATGTCCATGAAAGATAACCTTTCATCCTAAGTGTACATAGGCACTTCTTATCAGTTTATGACCTTTGCAACACACCAAGGGGAAAACCTGCATGTGACCTGCCCGTGGAAGTGAAACTACTGCTTTCCACGCCCCACTGTCGGAGAGGCTTCCCAAGACCCCAGGCACCACAAGCACACCAGCACCGAGACACCGACGCAAGCCACATGAGACAGCGAATTCCACTTCACAAGGAAAAAGTAAAACAGAGGCCTGATGAGCAGCAGCTTGGGAAGGGATCGGCGCAGCTGGGAATGGGAAGGCTGTTTACAAGCTTGCAGCAGACCCGGGAAAAAGCTTTGATGTCTGCAGTCCCCGTCCATCCCCCCCAAGATCACTGCGCAAGACACAGCGTCCAGCAGCAGAGCAGTCGCGTGGTCCTCTCGCCACCAGCCCTGGACTTCCCCAGCACATGCTTGCCAGATCACTTTGCGATGAGACAGCCTGCTTTAGGCTGATACCACCGCTCGGAGGGGCTTCCCACCCCTCCACG
>NW_009270001.1:2546286-2546568 GCF_000687185.1 Egretta garzetta | reverse complement strand
AGGTCCATTGACTGGCGGCTCTTCTCCCTCTTTCCTGCCCAGCCCCTTTCCAGGCAGGTTTAAATCCAAGTCTTTTGAAGTCTGCTGTCTGGCATACCTCGATTTCATGTCCCTTTATGCATGTCCATGAAAGATAACCTTTCATCCTAAGTGTACATAGGCACTTCTTATCAGTTTATGACCTTTGCAACACACCAAGGGGAAAACCTGCATGTGACCTGCCTGTGGAAGTGAAACTACTGCTTTCCCCGCCCCACCGTCGGCGAGTGTTTCCGACAGACT
>NW_009270001.1:2542864-2546274 GCF_000687185.1 Egretta garzetta | reverse complement strand
CCCCCCAGAGCCCCCGAAGAAAGCCACATGAGACAGCGAATTCCACTTCACAAGGAAAAAGTAAAACAGAGGCCTGATGAGCAGCAGCTTGGGAAGGGATCGGCGCAGCTGGGAATGGGAAGGCTGTTTACAAGCTTGCAGCAGACCCGGGAAAAAGCTTTGATCTCTGCAGTCCCCGTCCATCCCCCCCAAGATCACTGCGCAAGACACAGCGTCCAGCAGCAGAGCAGTCGCGTGGTCCTCTCGCCACCAGCCCTGGACTTCCCCAGCACATGCTTGCCAGATCACTTTGCGATGAGACAGCCTGCTTTAGGCTGATACCACCGCTCGGAGGGGCTTCCCACCCCTCCACGTGGTCTGTGAAACGCAAGGCGGAGTGCTCCTGGCACACAGTGTTCACGTGGAGGTGGCTTCACCCAGCCTCCAGCCCCAGCCTGCCACTAGCCTTTGCTGCTGCGCCACTTAAAGTCTTTCGGAGTTTCAGGGTCTGCCAGGGGTTGTTGCGGCTGTAGGACATATTGGCCTGGAGTCACCGAGTACGCAGAGGTGACCACGGCTGTCCAAGACGCCAGCCACACCAAACGTGCAAGCCAGTAATGCACAAAAATGTCACCACTTTGACCCTCTTGATCTTCAAAGGTGGTGGGGAAAAAAATAAAGAAAATAAAAAAAGAGCGGAATCCTCAAAGTAGATTCATAGAATCATAGAATTGTCTAGGTTGGAAAAGACCTTTAAGATCACCAAGCCCAACCGTTCCCCTAACCCTGCTATCCCACCACTAAACCCTGGCCCTAAGCCCCTCGGCTGCCCGGCTTTTAAATCCCCCCAGGGGTGGGGACTCGACCACCTCCCTGGGCAGCCCATTCCAGGGTCTGACAGCCCTTTCAGTGAAGAAATTTTTCCTAGTGTCCAACCTAAACCTGCCCTGGCGCAACTTCAGACCATTTGCCCTCGTCCCATCGCCCGTTCCCTGGGAGCAGAGCCCAACCCCCCTGGCTTCCCCCTCCTCTCAGGCAGTTGTAGGGAGCGATGAGGGCTCCCCTCAGCCTCCTCTGCTCCAGACTAAGCAACCCCAGTTCAAGTAGTGGGACCTTGAATCCAGAAGCCAAGTGTGAGACACGCACAAGGGTTAGCTGCAACACATCCTGCTGCTTCCCTGCCAGGGGAATACAGAGAACGCAAATCTGCATCGTCCCTGACCCCTGCAGCCAGGGGTGGACATCCAGGGGACCATGCTGCCACGCAAAGGTGTTCTGGGGCATTTACCTCACAAGCTTTGATGTGCTCTTTCTGCCATTCTTCACGGATCTTCTCCAGCATGGTCACGCTCTGCTGGTAACCCCTGTCTGCAAGAGCAATCACGTTGTCATCCGGTTAACGTTAATTAAGAAAAACTCCTTTGCTAGAAGGTAGCATGTAAAATGGCCGGGGCATCAGGGAGAAAGCGGCAGCAACGCGTGAGCTGGGCTGTGTGTGGGTGCTGCAAGGGAAAGCAGAGCCACAGAGCAAGGTGGAGGGTCCTGCCACGGGGAAATGGTGGGAGCAGCCTTTGTGGGGCCGCATGGGCTTCTCCGGGGCAGGTGTCCACTGCCAGTATCCTGGGCACGTGTTTCTGAGGAGCCAGGCCTGACCCAAGAGCTAGAGCTCGCCCAAGAGCCGTGCCGTGGCTTCACAACCCCCTGCCCTGGGGAATGCTCCCCTTGCCCTCCAAACGCGGCACTTCCACACTCACCAGAGTCCTCCAGAGCCGATTTTGTCTGAGCCAGCTTCAGGAACAGCTGCCAAAAATGGGAGAGAGAAGAAAGGGAGAGGAGAGCCCTGGTGCATCACCAACAGCACTGCAGCCCAACTGGGGAATATCACAAACCCTCCTGTCTCATCCCAAAACCCAGAGCTGGGAGAAGAGCCATGGGGCAGGAGGGCAGCGAGACCCCCCCCTTTATCCCCCCTTCCCCACGGCCACCCCCCAGCTCCGTACCTTCTCCTGCTGCTTCTGCGTCACCAGGTTAGCGTTGCGGTGCACAGCCTGCTCCGCCTCGTCCTTATCCCTGCAGCGCTGCTCATAGAGCCGCCTGGCCTAGGAGAGCCACCAGACAGGGCAGGAGCGGGTCAGCAAGCCACAAGATGCCAACGCAGCTCAGGCAGGAGGCTTCGGAGCAAAGCTCAGCCTACAAGGCGGGCACAGGCTGCCAGCAGAGCAGGGGATGGCACACAGGGTCCTGGATGCCCCACTGCTGGGGCAAAAGCAACCTCGCAAGACAAGCTGCTCTTCGTTTAGGATGCAAAGCTCACGGCAATCGAGTCCACAACATCTAAATCACTCGCATCCAACCCGTAAGGCCACCACCCGCCGAGTCCCTGCCATACTCTTCAGTTTCTCTGAGCACACCCTCCATATCGCTCATGCAGACACGACGTCAGGAGTTGCAGCAGGGGAGGAAGACCCTCACATTTAAGTCTGCCCCAGCGCTGTGCGTGTTAGCAGCGTTAACCCATAAGGCAAGAAACAGCAGCGTGTCTGCTTTACCTCCATGGTCTTCTTGTACTGCAAATTCCTGTTTTTGTGAATCGCCTCCATAATCAGCTCTATCTGTGAAGAAAACAGACCCGGAGTCAGCACATCGCTGACCATCGAAGCTCCAGGACGGACTACGTGGCTTAGGAAAGGAAGAGGCACAGACCAGACGGAGATGGGTTTGAGGACCTTTGTCCACCCAAAGCATCTTCACAAAACCCATCCTTTATGCGTCTATCTAAGCCTCCACTTGTGTATGCAGAGTTGCTCTACAAATGAAATCTTAGCAATATATACTACTGTATCATCTCTGAGGGGTCTGGCGAAATTGGGAAGCCCACACCACTCTGCTAGGTCCAAACCAGTCACTGGTTCTAGCTGTTTTCCCTCGTTTTCCAGACAAAGGAGTCTCAAGCCAGAAGAAGTTACAAGGCTTGCCAATTTTATCAGACCCCATGGAGATCATACAGCACTATGTAAGTTTTAAAAACATTCCAGGTTGAGGCTGGCGTCCCTGGAGCTGAGCCCCTGCTATAGCTGGCCCCAAAAGGCGCCCAAAGGAGAAGATGTGGCAGTGAGAAGAAGGAAGTTGGAGGTTGCTGCACAGTTCACCAACACGGTTGCAACACGTAGGAAGGAGCTCAGGACTTCCTGGCAGCGGCAGGCACCAGGGGAGCTGGGGCATGGCAGGGGACACCAGCCGGGAGCAGCCCATGGCTGAGGCAGGACCAACACCCCGCGGCGAAGGCCGGTGCTCCCGTGGTTCCCTGACCTTCTTCCGATGCAGTTTTTGCTTTTCCCTGAAGTCCTCCATTTTCTTTGCTTCCTCCCGAAGGGTTTGCGCCAGCTGGATGTGACCTTGCCCCACATTGTCTATCTCTGCAAAGAAAAAAA
>NW_009270001.1:2533122-2542838 GCF_000687185.1 Egretta garzetta | reverse complement strand
TATATATATTTATATATATGTTTTCCTAAAAAGCCTCTGTTGCTCAAGTCAACTCTTGCAGCTGGCATCAAACTGACCCAGGGACCCCACATCATACATCCCCTTGCAGAAACACAGAAAAGCAGCAGCGCTTCTGGAGCAGCCTCCAAGCAGCGCCTGCCTATGTAAGGAGCTATTTGGGGCCAGTCCTGCTGGGGCCTGCCCTTCAGTTTAAGAAAACTCATCTCAAGAGAAGTTACCCAAACAAGCAGAGTCACGTGTCCCCCTCATCCAGATGAATTCAGGCACATTTCAACACATCACACCCTGAAGCGGCCACCTGAATGAAGCATTGCCCCAGGCTAGCAGATGACTAACTTGGGGAACAGAAAAACTAATGCTAAAAAAATCTTGGGCTCACCTTGCTGCAGCTCATGATTCAACCCCCAGAATCCCCAGTTTGCTGTTTCAAACCCACAGCGATTAATAGTCAGCTGGCTGCAAGGGCAGAGCCTTGCTGGGGAGGTCCGCCAAGGCACAGGGCAGCGAGCAAACCTGGCTGGGGTGGAGGGTGGACTCAGCGCAGGACAGCAGAGCACCAACCCTCAGGATAGGGATGCTGGCTGCCTGTACCCCAGTGGGCTGCGACACGTGGCAATGAAGGGACAACATTAGGTGGCCGAAGTATCATCTTTTAGATGCTCCAATTGCATGTGTGAAGAGGGCGAGGCGAGCCATTCCAGCAAACTCCAGCTGAGCTTCCCATGCGCAGCTTCTGATGAGCAACGCAACCACAACCTCTGAGCTGCAGCCAGCCCTGAAAGCCCAAGAGATCCCCAGGGGGACACCCTGTGGGTCTCCTCACCCAACCGTGCCCTGGAGCGCTCCATCCCAAAGCCCACGCACTGGAATGAGCCTGGGCAGGAGGACAGCCTATTCCTGGCCCCAGCATCGCACTGGTTTGGAGGTTTCTCTGCAATTTTCTTCCCAAGCAGTTGCTTGCAGGCTTTGGCGCTGCCAAGCATCCTGACAAACACAACGAAGCATTACTTACGTTGCTTGAAAACATCCAGGGATCTCTTCAGCGTGCTGAAAAACAGGCAGAGCATTAAAAAAAGTGGGAAAGCATGGCCAGGTGTAGGCATCAGCAGAGCACCTCTCCTAAAGCAGATAGCAAGTCCCTCACTCAACGTTGGCCAAAGCGGCTCGAAGCAGGTTTATTTACCCTCTTTAAACTTCTGGCTTTTTCCCCCTCTCAGTGAGTGTAACACGTGGAGACCCACTCACAGAGCCGGCCACAGCACCCCTGCAGGGTGGTAACACACTGAGCTTTGAAGATTTGCATGCCTTGGGTCAAGGAAGTACCTGTACTTCCCTCTAGCCACAAAACCAGTCAGGAGCAGATCCAAGGTCTCCTGATCCTCCTCCCTCTGCTGACCCGCCAGCCCACATCCCGCCTGAGCATCTATGATGCTTTGGTTAGCCTACAGCTGGTGGAAACTTGGTGGAGTCGAACTCATTTATTAGCCAAGACCAACCCAGCCGTGCACCATTCATTCACAAGACCGATGTTAGATCATTTTCTGGTAGCATTCGAATCACATTTCAACACTGTTTTGTCTCTCACAGACTCCTTCCTTCTCCTCCTTCATTGCTCCAAGTAAGAACACCCATAAAAGCAAAACACGCATAGTTCTGTGAACTTACTTCAGCTCTGTCTGCCCACAGGGCTTCTTCTTCGACAAGTTAATGAGCTCTTTGCCGTATTTTTCTTCTATAATTGCCCTATTGAGGAAAGAGAGAAATGAGAGGAAGTTCTAATTTCAGAAACTGATACTTGTTCGCAGCAGAGGCCAAGATTTGCTCTTAACACCCTCCCTATCTTCTGACCTGTGGTAAAGCAGCTGTGTACAGTTGGCTGAAGGAAGACTGTTGTTTGCAGTTACCCAACAGCCCTTCCAGTGAAAACACTTTGTTTTGCTGTGGCTGTGGTCCCCACGCATCGACCTCCCCATCTCCCCATGGCTGATGGCTGCAAGGACCACCTCCCCAGGAGAGGGAGGACTGAGCAGTGCAACTGGTGGCCAGATGCAGCCAGGCACGTCACCCAAGTAGCTTTTTAGCTCCGTCTCTTGTGGGAACAAGGCTTGTGCGATCACACATTGTCTGCATCTCAGCCACCAGCATCTGTCAGTCCATCCACACAAAGTACTTTTGAATCTGATTTGGCTGATTTAAACTAAATGTGACAGAAGGGAGTAGCACCTCAAAGACCACTCAGCCACCACACACCCACCCCAAAGCTCAGCTGGGCCATTTCAGCTCTTCAGGACTTTTTAAAATGAGGCAACTGGTACTCTGGTCCTTAGGGAGAACACCTGAAGAAGAGGCCACAGCTGGTGAGATGACATAAATAACACCTTTGAGAGATTGTATTGTCCTCCCCGCTTAGAAGAAAGAGGAGTGGGGGAAGAAAGCCTATGTGTTGCAGTCTAAGAACAACCAGCTTTCCGCAGGTGTTTTGAAATCTGTACAGACAACCAGGGATGGACCTGCTTGGTCAAATGTAGTTATCTCCACCTGGGCAAGCCACCCTAGCTGTCTGCAGTCAGTAGGGAGAAACATGTACTGCTAGAGGCTCACATTAGAAGGTCTACCGGATAAAAAAAATAACTTCCTAAAATGCCTGTATCTCTAAGGCAGATGCAGATGCCTATCTTGTTGGTTTCTAGAGTTTGGCAGTGGGGTTCACCTAACTTCACTCTTTAAAAACTCCAAAAGCTTGTAAGGAAATCGAAAAAATAAAGATTATACTTTTTTTTTTCCCCCCCTTATCTAACAATATTCCCATGAACTTCCTTCTGAGACAAAGCACCAAACCTAACAGGCACGTTCTGCATGGCTGGGACCATGTAACAGAACTGGGACATGTTCAGAGGGGTGCCAGTAGCCAGTCCAGGTCCAGCCTCTAATCTCCTCCTGGCAAGACACATTGGTGGGAACCTACACCTCCTTCAACAGCAAAGAGGAGCAGGACAGGGGGTGTGGAGGCTTTTTGCACTCTCTCTCTTGTCACGGATGAGCAGGACACGGTTCTCAGGGTTCAGCATTTTTTTTTTTCCTTAAGCAGCTGGAAAGCCCAAATTTTCCTGGGACATGGGATTCAAGCCTAGGCAGATGTAGGTGCATTAGACACTTACTAACTGCAGGTTCTCCTCCTCTTCATCCCCATTACATTTGTTCCAGGCTGTTTTGTACCAAGTCTTGTATTCAGAGGTGTCTTTTCTCCAGTTCTCAGTACCCAAATTACTTTAATTCAGGGTTGTTCTACAACGCTGTTCATATTTAGACATTGCTAACCAGGTGAACCATGAAGTCAAAATGCATGGCCAGACCATCTCAGTTGTGCCTTTGTAGCCACAGAACGTCTACTTAGGTCACATCCTCTGATTAATAAATGCACAATCTAATTCTACCACTTGTTTTTAACATATAATCTGTGGGCTGTCCCTAACGTGCAAAGACAAATTCAGGACAAAAGCTGTGCCTCTCCTATGCCAAGGTCTTCACCTAATCTTCTGCAAGCTGAATGGCAAGGTGAACTTCATGGGAGAGCGTGTGGCCTGGGCAGGTCACCAACAGCTGCAAACACATCAGTACAGACGTCTGGCAACATGTAAGACTGAATTATTAAACTTCTCCTGATTCCTCTTTTTTTTTTTTTTTTTAACACAGTTCAAAGTGTGAGCATCAAGCCCTGGGCACCATTGCTGCCTTGCAGCTTAGGATTCCTGGGCATGGACTTCGTACCACAGCACCAGCTGTGCAAGGAAAGAACAGTGTAAGAAAATGAGTTCCCCATCAGTCAAAAATTAAAGGTGTTTTAACATAGTGGACAGTTAAACGTGACAGAAGCCAAACTGGGAATACAAGGAGTAGAAGTAGTGCCACTGCCTCACTTCCCAGGTTCAGCCCAACCCATTTTCAGAGGCAGCTCCATACCTTTCCTTCAAAAAGTCTTCAAACTCTTTGCAGTTCTTCCTGCCATCGTTCAGATGTTGGATGATGGTGTCGTAGCCAACTGTGCTTGTCAGATCGGTACTCTGAGAACACAAGAACAGGAGTCACGTCACGTCCCTGTTGGTGCAGCCCGTGGCCACTGCCACCTCTAGCACCATTTGCACAAGCGATGGCTCAGCTGGGAGCACATGTGCAAGTGCGTCTTTATGAAATAAGATCTTTTTCTTTTAGGGGTGGGAGAGGCTCCAGAATGAGAACAATGGTGGCAGTTTGGGGCAGGGTGCTTCCATGACTTTCAGAAACCAGAAGAGCTCAGTTGTACCACATCCTATTGCTCCCCCCTTGCCTAAGCACAGTTGGCCCCACACCACATGGCAGCTCCTCCTAGGAGCTCAGCTGTCAGCTCTAACTGAATGAAGCCAAACCCTAAAAACCCTCCAAGCCCCGAGATACAGCCCATCTTACTACTGTCCCTCCCAGTTTTCTGCAGACATGGAGATGGATCTTTGTTAGCATTGACTTGCACTGTTCTGGGCATCACCCTCACGTCTGGCTGTAGGAGCCTACATCTGGGCGGGAGGTGAATTTAGCAGACCTTCCTGCATGGGATTGCTCAGCTATGGGCTTCCCTCGCCACCTCCACAGCAATGTATGGATGCCCCCAATGACCGCTGCTGCAACAGCCTTCTCTCTGGCGCAGGGTTGCCACTCACGTCAATTCGAAGCACCACTGCAAAGATCATTTCCCTAAGTACCAGGTCCTCCCCCACCACTGCTCTATGCCCTCCAACACATCACACGGGGCTTCTTCACTCCCCACAAAACATCACAGCCCTGGAGAGGTGCTGCCTCCACCACCCATGGGGCCAGGTCCCATCTTCCAACCCCGGGCTCTCAGCCCTGCCGTACCTCTCACACTTCCCATAAGCTGCTGGAGGATCAGTGTTTTCCTTCAAATTACTGCTTAAAAACATATCTTGTACTGATACTTTTTAAAAAGAAAAAAAAAGAAAGACATGCAGCAATGATGTAGGTGGGCTAGGGTGAAGGTTGACTAACTTTACCCCATTCTTTCCTCATACTCATGCCTGGAAGCACCGTAGGACAAAAAATGGATTTTTGCCTTATGACTGTTCAGGATTTACCGCCCTTGAGACCTGGGCCAAGAGCAGGGCTCCCAAGTGCTATGATAATACAAAGAGACACGCTGACCATGAGCAATCCTTCTCTGGAAGAAGCCTGAAGCAGACGCATGGAGCTGAGCAAAAGGTACTACCTGTCATCTTCTGCAAAGAGGGCCAGCCGGTGTTGCACAGAACAGCACATACGGGAGCAAAAAATACAGGGAAATTTTGGGAAAGAGGCTGCAGCAAGGAAGCAATGGTAGAAGCAGATATGAAACTCAGGGAAAGGAAGCAAAAGCCACGAACAGTTATTAAGAAGCTTGAAGAGGAATGTCAGGATGGAGAGATTCAGGAAATAGTTCGAAGCCAGGATGAGAGTACGCAGGGAATTGGCATGGAAGCATGGGCAGCAGCAGAAGAGGGGATTTCTCAGGAGTCCATACCTGGTGCAGAAACAAGGAGGAACAGGGCTGGTATTTGTGATAAATGAAAGATTTATTATGTGGACTTCCCTAAGGAATCAAGGACTCGAACGTCAATGGCCAGAAAGCAAGAAGTGAAGTGGAGATCTGGTGGAGTGTGACCTGTAGGAAGTCCCCAGGCATCCCAGACCAGCTTTGCTCCATCCATGGCAGGCACAGAAAGAGAGGACCATGGAGCAGGAGCTAAGCAGAAACCAAAACAATTTCTGTTTGTGTATAAAGCACAAGCATCCCTCCAAAAAGGGGTTATTAGTGACAAACCCACAACCGGTTCTCAGTTTGCGTTGTATCTTTGCTGATCAGGTCTCTGAAAAAGGAAACAGGCTTGTGCTGAAGTCAGTCTTGGTGACAGTTGCAAAACACAAGAACATCCTAACTTGACTTCCTACCCCCAGTTTCAAAGGAAATAAAATGCATGCAGAGAACAACTGTCAGTCACTGCAAGCCCTGGCAGGGCAGAGGGGTCAGACCCACATTGCTGCCTGTCAGGGGGTGCCCAAAAACTCTGCTGCCAGGGATGCTTGGGCTCGCTGTGCCAAGCAGAAGTGCCTGGGGAAAAATTGGGACGATCCATCAAAAATGTGCACCAAGCTCTTTATTTTATCACTCTTCCTCCTCCAGTAGAAGGATTTGGGTGTTGGTCTCTTCTCCCTGGTAACGGGCGACGGGACAAGGGGAAACGGCCTCAAGTTGTGCCAGGGCAGGGTGAGGTTGGGCATGGGGAACAATTCCTTCCCCTTGGGGCTGTCAGGCACTGGGAGGGGCTGCCCAGGAAGGGGTCGAGTCCCCACCCCTGGGGGGATTTAACAGCCAGGCAGCCGAGGTGCTGAGGGCCAGGGTTTAGTGGTGGGATGGCAGGGGTAGGGGAACGGTTGGGTTTGGTGATCTTAAAGGTCTTTTGCAACCTAAACAATTCTATGATTTTATTATTTCATTCCAGCATGTACGTATTTCCTAAGCACCCAAGGCTGGACCAGACCTCACAGTGCAAGGTGTTATAGGAAACATGGGAGGTAAGAGAAACGGTGGGGTTTTCCAAAATTGCTGCTTCCAGACAGGTGGAGCTCCTGGCCCAGAAGGAGCTGGGCAGGGTTGTATGCCATGAAGCCAGCCTTCACAGCACCCTTCTGGGCAGAGGCTGGCATGGAAAGAATAGAAAGGACCAGCGTGTGGGACATCCTGAAGGCAGGGCTGGCAGGGAGCAATGAAAGAGGAAGGCCAAGACGGCGAGCACAGAGCCACGGGTGCAGAGGACAAGACTTAAAGACATTACAAACTAAGCCAAAGTCAGGTATGGAGGATGAGGAGTTGCACCAAGCCCTCCCCAACCAGGGGGATGCGGGAGGACAAGCGTCTCTCCTCCCACACTGTAGCACACGGCTGTCCTGGTCGTCCCTGCTGGGCAGAGCTCTCAGCCCATGTGCTATTTAGAGGGCAGCCCATGGAAACTAAAACCAGATGATTTCAAGGTGACGAAGCAGCAGCTGATGTTTCCTAAGCCCGTGGGGCTCAGCAGGACATGCCCCCCCCCACTTCCTGATCTGCTGCCCGGGTCTGTGCCATCCTCCCAATGGACTCGATGAGGAGAAGGAATTCTGTGTGCTTGTTGTGATGCTTTGGGTTTTGTTTGCACCTTTTAGTCAAAAGAGGGGCCAAAATGCTCTCGTGGGGATTTGAAGTCACGTGTAGTTTTACAGGTGCCTACAAGGACTGAATGATGAGACCCAAAGCCTTGCTGTCAGGTTACCTGAGATACTCTGCAAGAACAGGCCTGGGGAGAAGCAAGCACGTACCAAGAAAATGATGACAGTGAAAGAAAGGACATGGCAGAGTGAAAGAAGAACAGCAGGTTGCAAAAACAAATGAAAATCCCACGCTTGCTCAATTCGCGGCAATCGCTAGAGGCAGGGCAAGAGGAAACAAACATGACCTTTCCTGTATTCTTATTTTTGCACGTCCCTTTTGCAGCCAGCTGCAGGCAGCACAGGCTGCAGGAGGGAGCATTCAGGGCAACGTTGGCCCTGTCGTGCAGGTTCGGGCATCTCTGGGCAAGCAGGAGCTGCGGTAGGATGCAAAAAGAGCAAACCGCTTTATTTAAGGGAATTTATCATCTTGTGCTGCAACCTGAGAGCAAGAGCGAGCTCAAATGCAGAGAGCAAAGTCGCAATGTGTTTTCCCAATGTGGCGCATCATGAGCACCAGGCCATGAACTTCAGCAGGGACCAGGTTCCAGTGCAGGAAAAAGGACAGACACACACACCCCACCAAAGAAACCAGAACTAAACCAGTCCCCAGACCAGGCCTGGGGCACAGCCCCGCCGCCTCAGCAGAGCAAGGGTGGGCTGCAGCTTATCTTCACAAAGAAATTCGGGGGTCAGCATTCACGACCAGCTGCGTTTCAGAGCTGGAAGCTGCAATACCGAAAATGGCTCAGCTTTTGGGGACTTCCGTTATTTTTTAGACTTTGTCCCATCAATGGGAGCATCCCTCCCCTGCAACATTACCAAAATCTCCCCTTTCCCATTGGGCTGTCCTGACCAGTGCGAAATCGCTGGCTTTGGCAAAGAAGAGTTCTCCTTCCCTTTTTGGCTTAAGCAGAATTAAAGACGAAAAATTGCAGAAGGAAGTTTACGCATTCTCACAGCACTTAATAGCAAACCAAAGCTGAGTGAGAGGCCCTCTGCCACCTCGTCTACATTTGTTTTTTTCTGCCCATCTCTTGTTACCCCCCTCCCTCCCCAGCCCTCGCAGATGACGCAGAGTCACCAGTAGGTGACGCAGAGACTGCTTGGGGTGGCAACTGCCTTTTCCATGGGCTAAACAACCGCAGCAGGGCCTCGATCTCTCCACTGAGTCACGTCCATCAGGTTCCCGACCAGCCAACACCCCAGATGCCTGCCAGGGCATCGGTCAGGGGGCAGTTGGAGCACACGGGCTTCGGAAAGGGAAAAGCCAAGCAAAATTCCTGGCAACACCAACAGTTTTGGGCTCAGCAAAAGGACAATTCAGTAAATAGATGTGTTTGCTATAAAAGGCACCAGGCAGGCATGAGTGCTCCATGCAACGTCCCAGCTCCTCCTCGCCTTTGGGGCTTGGAGCAGCTCCTGCCCCAATATTTTCTCCCACCAAGCCTTCTCCTCCAGGATCCTCCTACAGAAAGCACTGCACCACAGCAGGATAGGAACAAGCCGGGCAGCGCTAGCCAAAGCCAGCCTCACGGCAAGGACCTCTTCTTCAATCCAGCATGCCACGGAAGCAGGACAAACCAGGTCTACTCGGCTCTCTGGCACCACAGTTAATCCCCCCGCTTGGGGGACGCTGCCACCACCCTCGCACCCCTCCCCTCCTGCACATTTGCAAAGCAAAGGGAGCACCGTGGAAACTTCTTGGGCAACAAAAAGCTGAGAAACAGCTGCCAGACACAAAGGTATTTTCCAAGCCCGGCTCAACGCCTGTATGGGATTGACATATTTGACAGCGCTGTGCCAGGTAACAACGCTAACGATGCTGGGCGAGCCGCACATTCTGCATTTATCCCTCATATTCCACAACACACAGCAGCCACAAATCTGGTGCCTGCTCCTCGCGGAGTCCCACACGCCTTTGCCCAATCCCGCAAAACGGGAGCTGCTTCCCAGGCATCGCCTGGGAAACCCTGAGCACTGTCATTCACAGATGGGGATTTTCAGCCCCAAAAGCCAAAATTTTGTACTTTGTTTCCTGATTGTCAGTACCTGGAACGAAGGGCCACACACCAAGAGGAACTAAGCAGCCACAGCGCCCATGCTCTGCGGCAAATAAGTGGGTATTCAGGACTTCTCCATTCCCAAAAGCACAGTTCAGTCTCAAAGGAGTAAATTGCGGTTTTCCCCGAACCGTGCCGTTTTCTCCGCAGCCCGGCAGCCGCGCACCGGGGGACCTTTTGCTAGCCCAGTTCGGCATCAAAGCGCCCTTTTTGGCCACGGTGCCTCCAACCAGTTCACCGGTGATAATTAACATTGACAAACGCTCAGCCTGGCAGCTCTCCGGGTCGCTCCGGCTGCAGGGGACAAGGTGCCCAAGCCGCGGCTCTCCGGGCACGCCTGGGCGAGCGGCGCCGGCGGCGGGGGGG
>NW_009270001.1:2531790-2533003 GCF_000687185.1 Egretta garzetta | reverse complement strand
AACCCCGGGGCTGCGCCCTCCCCGCCCGGCCCGAGGCTGCCGGGGCGTCGTGGTTTAACCCAGCTGGCGACTCAGCACCACGCAGCCGCTCGCTCGCTCCCCCCTCCCTCAGTGGGATGGGGGAGAGAATCGGGAAGGAAAAAAAATGGAGTTAGAGCCGAGGGCTGAGACAGAGACAGTTCAATAAGAGAAAATTATAATAATAGTAAGAATGAGAATGATAACAGAATATACAGAATATACAAAACGAATGATGCACAACGCAATTGCTCACCACCCACCGACCGATGCCCAGCCCGTCCCGAGCTGCGATCACTCCCCGAGCCACGATCGCTTTCCCCCAAACTGACCAACTAACCCCCCCCGAGCATGACTTATATGGTATGGAATAGCTCTTTGGTCAGTTTGGGTTAGCTGTGCTAGCTGTGCTCCCTCCCAGCTTGTTATGCACCTGGCCGAGCAGGAGAAGCTCAAAAAGTCCTTGAGTAGTCTGAGCACTACTTGGCAACAGCTGAAAACATCAGTGTGTTATCAACATTCTTCTGGTACTAAATCCAAAACACAGCACTGTGCTAGCTACTGTGAAGAAAATTAACTCTATCCCAGCCGAAACCAGGACATGGGGATTTTGGGAAGCGTCCGCTGTCCCCCCTGGCCAAGCGGGGAGATGGGGCGCTGGGTGAGCCGCCCCCGAGCAGTGCTTGGGAAAGGCGACGGCAGCCAGGAGGGGATGCGGGGTGCCCAAAACCCCGAACAGCACCCACTGCCCAAGCCAGCTGCCTCTGCCCCCACACCGGGACCACGAGGGCAGAAAAAAAACAACAAAAAAAGGCATTTTCCAGTGTCCTGGGTTTGGCTGGGATAGAGTTAATTTTCTTCCTAGCAGCTGGCACAGCGCTGTGTTTTGGATTTAGGATGAGAAGAAGGTTGATAACACTCTGATGCTTTAGTTGTTGTTAAGCAGGGCTTACACTAGGCAAGGACTTGTTCCACTTCCCCTGCTCTGCCAGGTGCTCAAGAAGCTGGGAGGGGGCACAGCTGGGACAGCTGACCCCAACTGGCCCAAGGGGTATCCCACACCATATGACGTCATGCTTTGGGAGGGAATTGGCTGGGGTGGGGAGATGGGACTGCAGTCACTGCTCGGAGACCAGCTGAGCATCGGCCAGTGGGTGGTGAGCAATTGCATTGTGTATCACTTGCTTTGTATATT
>NW_009270001.1:2531091-2531633 GCF_000687185.1 Egretta garzetta | reverse complement strand
CCCTGATGGTTTAGTTGTTGCTAAGCAGTGCTTACACCAGCCAAGGACTTTTTCAGCTTCCCCTGCTCTGCCAGGTGCACAAGAAGCTGGGAGGGGGCACAGCCAGGACAGCTGACCCCCACTGGCCCCAGGGCTATGCCAGACCATAGGGTGTCATGCTCAGTATAGAAACTGGGGGAAGAAGACGGAAGGAGGGGAATGTTTGGAGCCATGGCGTTTGTCTTCCCAAGTCCCTGTCACGCGTGATGGAGCCCGGCTGCTTCAGCAACAGCCGCAGGCCACAGCTCCAGCGTCACCCGCACAGAGAGCGCGCGCCCTTGCGGCGCCGGCGGTTACGTCCTCACAGGACACCGCGCTGAAACTGCGCGATTCCGGGATCTTTCTGCCATTTTCCGAATTGCTTCTTCCACGGGTTTCACGCCCAGCCGACCCACCCACCGTTTCTCTGCTTTCCAGCAGCGCCCTGCAGCCGGGGCGGGGGGGGCCCACAGCACCCTGGGGGGCTTGCCACCAAACCCCTCCCCACCGCAGGGGAGGTACGG
>NW_009270001.1:2530036-2530651 GCF_000687185.1 Egretta garzetta | reverse complement strand
TTTCCCCGCGGCCCCCCGGGCCGGGGGGGGGGGGGGGGGGCACAGCACCCTGGGGGGCTTGCCACCAAACCCCTCCTCACCGCAGGGGAGTTACGGCCTTCCCAAGCCGCAGCAGGGCAGGGATCAGAATTTTGGAGTACCTCCGCTGCCAGAAACGAGCGTCCCCGAGCAGTTCTGGACCGAGACGCCCCTGAGCTCGGGGCTAACAGCAACGCAGCCACACCACGGGACCGGGGCTTAGGGACGGCGCGGGAAGGGAGCAGCAAGCGGCGCTGGAGGGGACAAGCGACCGGGCGGGGACACAGGGAACAGCCCCAGCACAGGTCCCGGCCACCGGCGGCGGGGCAGAGGCTCGACGGGGATTAGGGACCGCGTTCCCGCACCCGGTGAAGTTGCATGCGCCACGCGAAGCGGAGCGACTTCAGAGTGAGCTCCCCCGCCCCCAAATACAGCACTGGGGTCTCACGCGGCGAGGAAATGAAGTAATAGGTGCTGTGGTAGGGACCTCCCCAAACCACTAACGGCTGCGGGCAGCTCCACAGGAGCGGAGTCAGCTGGAGGGGATGGTGGCCTTCAAGTCCCCAGCAGTTACTGCTGTGACAGACCAACACGCAA
>NW_009270001.1:2528647-2529563 GCF_000687185.1 Egretta garzetta | reverse complement strand
CAGGTGTCCCCAGGCACAAGGACAGTCCCTTCTGACGGGACCCATCTCCTGAAGGCCCAACGCACAGGTGTCCCCAGGCACAAGGACAGTCCCTTCTGAAGGGACCCCCCTCCTGAAGGCCCAACGCACAGGTGTCCCCAGGCACAAGGACAGTCCCTTCTGAAGGGACCCCCCTCCTGAAGGCCAGGCACGCGGACGGGCGAGGCAGCAGTTCCAAGGAACACTCTCTCAGGTGCCACTGTCAAAGACTACGTGAGGCCCGGCTCCTCGCCGCCCGCAGCAGGACAGTGTGAGCCACTTCCCCAGCTGCGCCCCCTCCGCCGGGATCAGCCGTCGGGTGAGAAAGGATAAAACCTGCAAGAGCGGCCCCGGCACAAGGGGATCTGCAGCCTGGGACAGAGAACCCGGCCACCACCCCTGCCCGTCCCCATGCAGATTTTTCCCAATTCCTTCAGCAAGCGCCCGCCTGGGGGGCCGACTCCGCGGACTGGAAGCCGCGCGCTGCCCAAGCAGCCGCCGGCGGGCGACGTTTCAGAACAGAACACACAAGCCCTTTGACACAGGCGCTTTTATTCCCACCGAGATCTGTACATTCAAGTGGCGCATGCTTTGAAGTCTTTGATGGAGCTGGAGCACGGGGTCAGGACAACCGCCGGGTCCGCTGGAAGAGTTAAGGAGTTTACGCCTCGAAAGTAGCCAGGAAACTGGTGACTATTTCCTTCAACTTGGCTTCCGTCTGGTCAGAGATCTTCCCTTCGGTCCTGTTGAGAGAGTTCAGTCACAGAACTGACGCAGAAACAGACACAGGCTCAACCGCGACCAAGGCGGAGAAAAGCCTTCAGAACCAACCCCCTGACTGCTCACAAAACGAGCAGAGGGATCGGCACGCATCCGTTTGCCACAAGAAGGAGCGGCC
>NW_009270001.1:2527603-2528618 GCF_000687185.1 Egretta garzetta | reverse complement strand
TTTCACACACCCGGCTCCCCAACCACCCCCCCCACGGCAGCCGTACGCAGCCCAAGACGACAGCGCGACGCCGCAGGGAGGGAGGGCGCGTGGTTAGACTCACGACAGAACAAGCCAGGGCCCGGCCACAGGACAGGGCTGGCAGTACCCCGCCCCAGCAGTCCACGCGCGGCGGCGGGGAAGGCAGCGAGCAGCGCTTCACCCCCCCCGGCTCTAACAGCTTAAAGCTGTCAGAAATAGGGGAACTGACTAGATTAAGCGGTTTCGGTATCGGATTAGGAAAGCTATTCGAGTAGGTTCATTTCAGGCATCGGCTGGAGCCAAGCAGCTGAGCTCTGGAGAGCGCGAGGACAGCAGGGAGGCCGATTTAACCGCCCGTTCTGGGACGGGCAGCTCAAGGCCTGATGTTCTGGGAAACACCAAACCAGCAGTTCCATAACCTGCGCTCCAGCCATCACGCTTCACCCTTGGGATGAAGTAAGGTGAATCATCGTACCTGATTGTGGAGAGGAGGGCCTGGTGCTGGCTCAGCACATGAGCTAGGAAAGCACTCTCAAATTTAGTGATTTTGCTGGGCTCCAGCTTGTCCAAGTGACCTCTTACACCAGCATAGATGACTGCAACCTGCTCCTCAATAGCCATGGGAACTGCAGAAAAGCAAGCATTCGTGCCATCATTAACCCTTACATCAGGACACATCAGCACTACAGAGGCCGCCTTTGAAGACCAACTGCACAAGGAGGACAGGGACCTGTTGGAGCGGGGCCAGAGGAGGGCTACTAAAATGCTGCGAGGGCTGGAGCCCCTCTGCTCTGAGGCCAGGCTGGGAGAGTTGGGGGTGTTCAGCCTGGAGAAGAGAAGGCTGCGGGCAGAGCTGAGTGCGGCCGGTCAGGGCTTAAAGGGGGCCCAGAGGAAAGGGGGGGACAAGCTTTTTAGCAGGTCTAGCTGGGACAGGACAAGGGGGGGGGATGGCTTTAAACTGAACCAGGGCAGGTTTAGACTGGACCTAAGTAAG
>NW_009270001.1:2520024-2520240 GCF_000687185.1 Egretta garzetta | reverse complement strand
GGTTCAAGGTGTCCCTGCTCCTGCAGGGGGGTTGGGCTGGGTGACCTCTAGGGGTCCCTTCCAACCCAAAACATTCTGTGATTCTATGATACACAACGTGGTTCAAGTAAATCTACGTTTACCACATCCGCAGAATGTCTTAACACTGCCACAAAGCCCAGCCTCGTTAGCACAAGAGGCTAACGGGAGGTGCAGGCTCGTTACATCCAAGGCACT
>NW_009270001.1:2514021-2519964 GCF_000687185.1 Egretta garzetta | reverse complement strand
CAGCAGCTGTTGCGTAGCAGCATCCAGATCAGACCCAAACTGAGCAAAGGCAGCTACTTCACGATACTGGGCCAACTCCAGCTTCATGGTACCTGCCACCTGCCGCACAAGACACAGGCCCAGTGTTTAAACCAGTGTTGACCAGTGTTTAAACACGCCCGGTAGTTTGCAGGTTATCTTCAGCTGGCAGCGGTCACAAGCCAGCTTTGCCTTGCAGGCTGGTCAAGTGAACCCCAAGACTCTGATGGATGATTATCTGCACATCTAAAAATGCCACTGTCTGCTCAGCCTTTTAACATGAGCATTCCCTAAAGTGGGCACAGCTGATCCTAAACCTAATTCCACACCTGGATTAAAGGAAGTGTGGGGTTAAGAGAGCATTCTGTATTTCTAGTTAGATCAGTACTCAGTTCAGCACGCTGAAACTTCGTACTCCTACATCCTTATACAGATACTATTTTCATTCCTCCCCCCACCTCTCAGCAGGCAATGAAAATACCAAAAAGATCCCCAAAGTTTGTTGGTTTTATAATTTCGTAACGCTAAGGAACCCAAAGCTTTATTCCCTCTCTATTTGCAACACTCTAGAACGAAGTGGGCTGGAAAGCCTACACTCCACTCGCCTCTGCCGAGAGGCGGGGCAGCAGTTTGATGCCTACCTGCTTCATAGCCCTGGTCTGAGCAGCAGAACCTACACGGGACACAGACAGACCGACGTTGATGGCTGGACGGATACCTTTGTAGAACAACTCAGTTTCCAAGAAGATCTGTAGGAGAAAATGGTTTTATCATCTCAGTTAGAAGGCTGGAAGCCTCTTCAGAGACCTGCTGGTAAGTTACACAGAAGCACTGGCATGCACAGATGACCTACCTGTCCATCAGTGATGGAGATGACATTGGTTGGAATGTAAGCAGACACATCACCAGCCTGAGTTTCAATGACAGGCAAGGCAGTCAGAGAGCCACCTCCAAAGGAGTCATTCATCTTGGCTGCTCTCTCCAGCAGGCGAGAGTGCAGGTAGAACACATCACCTGGGTAGGCTTCACGACCGGGTGGACGACGCAGCAGCAGAGACATCTGACGATAGGCAACAGCCTGTGTGACATCAAGAAAAAGCTCTCAGACTTCAGTAGCTCTAAAATTCTGAATTTCTTAACCAGAGGTGATCTTACAGCTACAAACACCAATGCTAGACCATGAGGCCAATAAACAATGTTTCCTGACCTGTTTGGATAAGTCATCATAGATGATTAATGCGTGTTTTCCATTGTCTCTGAAGTATTCCCCCATGGAGCAGCCTGAATAGGGAGCCAGATACTGAAGGGGTGCTGCATCAGATGCTGTGGCAGACACCACGATAGTGTACTTCATGGCATCTGGAAAGAATTGGAGACAGGTGCCACTGAGTATATTACCTTGTCAGACCCCTCATCAGCAAATACAACACGCACATGAAGTACTGGCTGCTGAAGCAAGCCCAGGCAGCATCACTACATCGTTACAGGAAAGAACACCACACATTAGCTCAACTACTCAACAAGTTAGAAAAGCAAACTCATGGCAGCTCAGGTCTAACACTTGCAGACTTCTTTCCCATTTAAAATGAAGTTTAAACTTCCACTAAGCTACACTCTAGTTCTAGAAGTAACTCGGCCTTATAGTCTGCGATTTCCTGGTTTCTGCAAGGAAACTATCCTTTGCTTCACAGTACCAAACAAATCAGTGTCTTTAAAATGGGTTTATTTTCCTGCTAGGTATGACTCTGCTGGACCAGCAGGCAAGAGGTAAGGTGCCTGATCTCTTGCAAGCTCTGTTACATATGCAGCCTTAGTCAAGGAGACTACTGTTTCTGAAAAGATGCTATCATTTAATCCCTTACATTCGGGCTGTAAAGTCTATGTTTTAGCAGTAAAGTCTCTCCACTAAACTTGCTACTGCCATTCACACCAACTCACACACGTATGAAACAAATGCCAAGTCCATAAATACTTGTAGGCCATAGCTTGTCATCAGGCCTGCCTGACTGCCAAGAGGAAGCGCTCTGAACTCTGCTAAAAAAAAAAATGTGGAAGGTGACTTTTTCAGAACCAACTCAGCAGTTTTGGGGCCTCATACTAGCATTCTAATGCAACGTAGCAAAAGAGGGTTTTTTGCCCCCCAGATATCTAGAAAGATTTCTTGTCCAGAAAAGCAAGTAGTCCTCACATCTAACAAGAAAATAATTCTGTCCATACTTGCAGCTAGGAGAGTTCAGAGTATTCAGCCTTATAATGAGAACAGAATGTCACACATTGCCAGGCTCAGCCATCTCCAAAAACCTGTACCTGCATCAGTGAGCCTCTTCACCAGCTGAGCAACAGTAGACCTCTTCTGGCCAATTGCAACGTAGATACAGTACAGCTTCTTCTTCTCATCTGTTCCATCATTAAATCGTTTCTGGTTGATTATTGTGTCAATTGCAATTGAAGTTTTCCTGTGTAACGCAGAGATCGGTAAGTTAGCTGCCTGTGGTTCTCCCAACCTCTACGCAGTTCTGTGTTCAGCTTTGTACAGAAGATCACACTGTACTTGTGTCTCTGTTTAACAAAACATTTTTAGCTTGGGCGTTTAACTTACCCAGTCTGCCTGTCACCAATGATCAGCTCACGCTGGCCACGACCAATTGGCACCAAGCTGTCCACAGCCTTAATACCAGTCTGCATGGGTTCACGCACAGAGATTCTGGGAATGATCCCAGGGGCCTTTAAGCCAACTCTTCTACGTGCCTTAGATGTAATAGGACCCTTAAACAAGAGGAGAAAAACCCCGTTGCAGTCTGCATCACACAGATACAAGCAGAGGTAGTCAACACCTAGTTACACTTACCTTCCCATCAATTGGATTGCCCAGGGCATCTACAACGCGGCCCAGCAGCTCTTCCCCAACAGGAACATCCACAATGGCACCAGTCCTCTTCACAACATCCCCTTCCTTGATCAGTCTGTCATTACCAAACACGACAACACCAACGTTGTCGGGCTCCAAATTCAAGGACATACCCTAGGACAAAGACCACATTATCCTGAGAAAACCCATGTCAACCTTTACAAACTTTTGACAGTTTAATAACAATGTGATTATTCTGCAGTGTACAACATCCAACAGTGTCTTATCTCAGTCTCATTTGTAAAAACAGTCAATGCTCTGCTTTTACGTACAATGCATGTATGTGCTTCCACACTGGTGAGAGAACCTGCCTAAGCCTTCAGCTTACCACATAACGAATTATACTTGCAGCTGTCTAGCAGTAGGTCATTTCTCTCTCTAAAAAACAACAGAAAGGATAAGCAGGGCTCAAATACAACAGTTCCCTCCTGCCTAGGAACTGAACAAGGGAAAAGCACTGGCTTTTTCCTCTTCCTAAGGCGAGTCAGGGCATTAAAATACTGGAAGAGGTGTTGCAGTACTCTCAGAACAGTCAGCTTTTTAACTCTAGTTACTCATAGGACTGTAAGAAGTCGGTGAACTTCACAATGTATTGGAGCACAGAAGCTATTATTCAACACTGAACAGAAAAGCCAGCCTGAAACCAAAGAAAACAAAATTCAATGCCAGATCCGTACTTAATACTTCCTAGATGAAGAGAGATAAAGCTCAAATGTTGGCCAAGAACCCTATACTAATACTGAGAGCAAAGTATTACAAATTCAAAGAAAATTTCCTTTTGCAATGTATTACAAATTCAAAGAATAATTGCTTTTTGTAGTATTATTTCAACTAGCTACAATGCATTAAAGTTGCGATAAAGTCTGTAAAGGGTCCATATGGGTAACTCCAGGCATAGTCTCAGATTCTCCTTAAAAAAAGTCTTTCTATTTCTCAGCTAGACAAACTGCTTTAGTGAAAGCTTACCTTCAGTCCAGAAGAGAATTCAACCATTTCTTCTGCCTGTACATTTCTTAGCCCGTACACACGGGCAATGCCATCACCAATTGAGAGCACACGGCCAGTCTCCTCAAGTTCAGCACTGGTGTCAGCTCCCAAAATACGTTCCTCAAGAATAGAGGATACCTCAGCAGTGCCTGGGAAGTGAAGTTTCAAACCAGATTTTGCATGCTAAGGCACAGTATGGATTCGCAAGCCAAGGTACCCTTTCTCAGGTATGCCACAAGGTCTAGCAAGCAACACTCTTCCTTGCATATGATACATGAGATAAATAACAGCTTCTGTATTCACAGCCAATAAAAGCAGCTTTGACTAATCGCAGGTCAGCTTCAAACCACTGACAGCTGTTTAGTTATCAATTTCCTTCCCTATATCCTACACTATCAGCAGTCTCTTCCCCTAGAAAGCAATTAGATTAAATAGATTAGACTTAGAAAAACCAGACACGCTAGCTCCGCCTGCGGAGCATTTACTTAGGCTGAGGCCTCAGAACACCCCGTCAACTGACTAGTAATCCAAGATCCAAATATATTTAAAGGAACATAATACATTTAAGGAGCAAGTTGTTCAGTATCAGCAATAAAAATGTATTCTCCATCTTCCTCAAATTTGTTTGGCAGAGTACCTCCAACAACTTTTTATTTCCGCAGCTTGGAAACAGTAAATAACACTGTGAAAGTGTTTTTTCCCAATAATACTTTTAATCACCCTAAACCACTTCAAAAAGCGTACATGAACCACTACCAAAAATACAGCTATGCAATGCTGTTGCCTTCTCTAAACACCAAGATGCTGGCAGAACAAAGTTACACTCAAGGACACAAGGTCAAACCCAGGCAGGCCTGGGAAAGTCATCCGTTCCTTCATACTGTTACAAACCAGACAGGAAACCAGATTTTGAGGTATTTTTTCAAATAATTCTGCAGGAGTTGAAGACGGAATCAAATCCTTGTGAAGCAGGTAAGCTCTATAAGCCAGCTGACATGTGACAACTTGTTCGTTTTGGGCATAATTTGAATAGTTACTACAGTGGATGTGACTGTGTAACAGATAGTTCGCTGTCAGTACATAAACGTCCTCAAGTGTCCTGGCAACTGACACGCACACCCCTCTCACTCCAAATTCGTTTTTATTGCATAGAGCAAGTTGTTCTTAAACCGCGCTCATATATGAAGATCATCCTCATACTCACCAGTTTTCTGAAAGCATGTTTTGGAGGCATGGATGTTTCTTGTAGCAACAAATGCTGCACCCAGGGCGTTTCTGGAAATCTAAAGTAAGTAATTGTTTCAGTAACAGTGAGGTTTCCTCAATCACTCAAAAAGATGTTAAAGAGATAATACAGTGAAATTTTTTGATCATGAGCTTATACATTTGATGTGTCTCAGTCTTGAGTTGAGCTCCATAGCATTCCATGAACAGCTGGTAGTTATGGAGCCAAATCCAGCACCACTAATCAAGGTCAGACAGTAAAGGAGATTGCTCTAAATTACTCGCTGCATTATTCTGCATTGCACTGATGCAGTGCCGCAGCACCGCAACAGCTCCCAGAGCAACACCTCCTCTCAGCTGCCACAAAGAAATCAGTGCACCTTTCACAGTTCTGCTCAAGGGAGAAATAAGTGCGTCTTCTAACGGTGTTTCTAAGAAAAACCTAACTGCAGAATTTCTTAAGTATGGCTAGAACATATACAACAGAAGAAACAAGCCAACAAAAAAAAAAAAAAAAAAAGAAAAAAATAAAGAATGCATTAGAATATTATAACCCTACATCCCAAGCAAAGCTTCCAGTGCAGTCCCATGCAGCGTTAACACTGTTTCTCTGAAAGCCTGGCCAGGCCTCTCCTCCGTTCACCTTCACAAGGGACACCGGCCAGGAACAGGTCCCGAGAGATCTTCGCACCCTCGCTCTCCCCACAAAGTCAGGGGGGAAAAAAAAAAAAAAAAAGGCCACCTGGCCAATCCTCTCAGCTCAAATCCCCAACCCTGCCTGGTGTCTACCAGCTTTCAGGCATTAA
>NW_009270001.1:2512740-2513889 GCF_000687185.1 Egretta garzetta | reverse complement strand
CAGCGGGGGGGCTGCGAGCGATGTTGCGGGCGGGGCTGAGCTGCCGGCCGGGGTTAAACCGCGACATCCACGCGCTGGAATAAACCTGCTCAGCTGTGACCCGCGGCCGCTGGGCAGGCGTCTCTGAGGTCCGTCCCAAACCGCATTGGCGTAGATTTTGCCCCCAGGCGTTCCCAGCCGCAGTTCCTGCCCCGGCAGCGGAGGTAGCATCACATCTGTTTCAAGTCGGAATCCAAGCTGCCCAGCTGCAAACACACGAAACACTCCACGGTGTGAATCCCGGCATACATCTCCGAATTTTCCCCCCACGATGGGACTGCGCCGGGAAGGCAACAGCCGCAGGCCACAGCTCCGGCGTCACCCGCACAGAGAGCGCGCGCCCTTGCGGCGCCGGCGGTTACGTCCTCACAGGACACCGCGCTGAAACTGCGCGATTCCGGGATCTTTCTGCCATTTTCCGAATTGCTTCTTCCACGGGTTTCACGCCCAGCCGACCCACCCACCGTTTCTCTGCTTTCCAGCAGCGCCCTGCAGCCGGGGCGGTGGGGTGTGAGGGGCTGGGAGGCAGAGGGCGGTGGTGTGGGGTAAGGGGTGGTTGAGGGGTGACACCCCCCCCCCCCCCCTTTTCGGGGAGCTGCTCCTGTCCGCCCTCTCATGTGGCAGCTGCTGGTGGTGGGAGCAAGAGCATGGCAGGGGACTGCTGTCACCTCGTCTGCGTGCTGGAAACGGGGGTAAAAGGGACGTGGTGCGCAGTGCCGTGTCGGTTTCCTTACCCATACACCAGAGGAGCTTCACATTTTTTAGCCAGCCTGCCGACAGCATGTGAGACCTAAGAGCTGAGCCCACAGGCGCCGCCAGGGGCGATGGGATGGCAGCATCGCAAGCAGAGGAGAACCTGGCTGCAAGTGGCAGCCATGGTTATGGCCATGCTCACAGCCATGCTTATGGGCGTGCTCACGGGCGTGCTTATGGCCATGCTCACGGGCGTGCTTATGGCATTGCTTATGGCCGTGCTTATGGGCATGCTTACGGCCGTGCTTATGGGCATGCTTGTGGCCGTGTTTATGGGCATGCTTGTGGCATTGCTTATGGCCGTGCTTATGGCCGTGCTTATGGGCGTGCTTTTGGCGGGGTTTTTGGGCGTGCTTT
>NW_009270001.1:2511595-2512707 GCF_000687185.1 Egretta garzetta | reverse complement strand
TATGGGCCTGCTTATCGCCGTGCTTATGGGCATGCTTGTGGCCGTGCTTGTGGCCGTGCTTGTGGCCGTGCTTATGGGCATGCTTATGGCTGTGCTTATGGCCATGCTTATGGCCGTGCTTATGGCTGTGCTTAAGGGCATGCTTATGGCCGTGCTTATGGCCATGCTTATGGCCATGCTTATGGCCATGCTTATGGCCATGCTTATGGGCATGCTTATGGCATTGCTTATGGCATTGCTTATGGCCCTGCTTATGGCCGTGCTGCTCTCCCCCTCCTCATGATCCGTTTGCTGAGGCCTAACCCTGCCGGGACAGCACTGTTCGCAGCCAGTCCCGTGTGTGGGACGTAGGATTTAGTCTGCAGGGGAGAAAAGTGCCCAAATTCGGGCAGGCACAAGGGTGAGGGTGTTCCCCGTGGTAATCCAGAGGGGTTAGCGAAGCTCAGATCCCAGCAGGGCTTCCTGGGGATTGGAAAGGTGAAGTGAAAAATCCCCAACCGTTCCGGGGTGTGTAGTATGAAATATGACGCTTCAGCGATGTCGCTGGTGCTGATTATTTCAGTAATCACTTCGAATTCTGTAAAACTGCATGGGAAAAAAAGAAAAAACAAACCCCACCTTGACTTAAATAACCCATTTGAGCGTGGTGCGTTAGCACTTTTTCTATATGGCTAAAGAAAGGTGGTTCCCTGATAACTGTTTGAAGGGTTTGACTCAGGAGATGCGTTTTTATGGCGTATTTTCTAATCAGGAGCGCAGCTTTTATATGAATTTATGCAAGCAGTGATCAGCAAGTTACTCAAATTTTTTACCCTTTAACTTAAAAACACGATTTAAGCCTGTTTGATGATGGGCTTTATATGCCTTCATTTGTAGCTTGCCTTAGGATCTACGCAAAACATACAGTTCCATTAAAAAATGCAATGCCCTCTAATTACAGATTCAAGGCTATTAGGAGCATCGGGTAATGGGGAAGAGCAGATTCTTTCAAAACATTCAGGGCATTGAAACCCACTCTGGTAAAAGCCTTCTCCGCGGCCAGTGAGTTGAACTGAATCATTTTTTTTCGTTATTATTTCCTCCGTATTCCAAGAATTGGCAGGCGGGACGCG
>NW_009270001.1:2497287-2511347 GCF_000687185.1 Egretta garzetta | reverse complement strand
GCTTGGCGGGTTTGAGAGCAGAAACGAGCCCGGGTGGTTTTCTTGCCGCTTTATAGCTTGCGGGGCGGGCGCGACGCGGTCGCTGGGTGGGTCTGTTCACCCCCCTCGTCCTTTGCTGCCGAGTAGGTACCCGCCCGAGCACGCTGGGCTTTAAGTACGAGCTCACAGCTGGCTTAAAATGCTGGGTTATAAAGATCTTGGGTGCCTGAGGTTAAATCAGTGTCCTTATGGAAGGCGGCGGAAAGGTGCAGTTCATCCTTTGGTCGTGAACTTGGTGTTTTTGCAGTATTGGAGGTTTTCATCTACATGCAGTTAGTGCTCTTCGCTCCTAAGGGCTTGGTGGTTTTCTCCCCAGGAAAGCTCGGGGTGATGTTTGCCGCGTGCGGTGCGTGTTAGCTGAGATGCTGGTGTGGTGGAAGCATAGAGAAGGATGCACTGGAAAGAAATGTCTTTTTAAGTTACAAGGCCTTTCCCATCATCAGGTGGCTGAGATAGCCTGAGATGAGAATTTATGTTTCCTTAGTGTTGAACTTCCATGTGTTCAGTTACTGTTACAGAATCACAGAATCGCAAGGGTTGGAAGGGACCTCAGGAGATCATCTAGTCCAACCCTCCTGCTAAAGCAGGTTGTCCTAGAGCATGTTAGTCGTAATCTAATCTCTCAGTGCTACCTGAGAGCACTGTGTTGATCTCTCTCCCATTTCTGACCTTCCTTTCAGTGGTAGAAATTGCGCTCTGTGGGGCTCATGCCTGAGCATTGTTGTAATTCTCCCCCACTAGCCTGTAGAGACTGTTCCCAATTATCATGGTTCGGGCAGTCTTATCCCATGCTGTTTTAATGCGGTTTTCACCAGCTGCCCAAATACTCATTTAACATCTCATGGACCATTACTGTGTCTGTAGCAAACAGGTCATGTGAATAAAAAGAGATAAGCAGGTGTCCAGAGAAACGAGGGAGATTAAAAGAGAAATGTTTTTCTAAACTACAGAGAGTGTTTGAAGAAGAGAGAAGAGAAGCTGTCTTCCCCTTTTCCACCTGTGCCTCGACTGATGTAGTAGAGTTATTCTTCAGGAATGCAGAGCTTGCAGAACTTTACAGTTCTCACACCTATCAGCTATTTTCTGTCATTTCACCGGACTGTTTAATCTATTTTATTTTTTTCCCCCTTCTCTGGCAGGTTACGTTATGGCTAAAGAAAATACATGGGAGTCAGCCTATTCCACAGTATGAAGTGAATGCAAGGACAGTTGATATCTTGTATAAGCTTCTAGAATGCAATGAAGCCAGAGACAGGGATGTTTCTTTGCTGATAGAGGACATGAAGGAGAAGACAGCAGAATATAAAGCAGAAGGTGAGTTTGAAGCTCCACTTCTCAGTTCCATCAAAGTTAGTTTTTCTTAGTGACCCTGAAGATTGTAAAATCTTAAAACAAATAAAGAAACATATATATCTCAAAATAAATATATGTGTGTGTATATATATATAAATTGGAAAGAATTCAGCTTTTGTTTTTTGTTCTGGTACAGCTTTTACTACAATGTATCCCATGCCTTCCTTTCAGCAAAATTTATAGTGACATAAGGTTGGTCAAGAGCATTTTTAAGCCATCCTGAGCAGGCTGTAAATACAGATAAGCAGATTAATTGCTAGAACTACCTAGCCTGCTGTGCTGAGTAGCACAGAATTGAAATATTGGCCGGGTGGACAGGGAAGCAACCCTACAGCCGATTTAAGAGTCTGAGCTGGTGCTAATCCACTGTTAAGGAGAGCACTTGAGGAATCTGAAACAACAGCGAGGTGATTAAGTTATACTCAAGCTGTCTAAAGTGAGTGTTTGATAATGTGGGGGTTTTTGGAGCAAGTGAGTGGTTCAGGGAACCATAATAAATTTTTAACACTTGTATTAAAAGAGAGTTTCCCATCCAGTACTTAAAAGAACAGCAATATAAAAAAAATACTACTTTGGGTTGTATTTGTTTTCCAGCTAACTATCTACAGGGCCTTCTCATAGAAACCCTGCATCTTTCTCCAGCCAATCTGTCCAGAGAAGGCGCCAGTTACCTCAAAGCCCTAGTAAACAGTGCAATGGCACTTAACACAAAGGACACTTCTCTTGCCAGGTAAATCTTCCCACCATGCATCAGGAGTGATGGTCAGTGCTATTTCCCTCTGGTTTTTCAATTCAACAGTTTCAAACTTGACTTTCGCACCAGGAATCTTACTTGTCCAGCTTTTACGCCCCCTGGGCAGCTTCAGAGGACACTGGAACTGAGCACAAAGCTCTAACTATCGGTGGTTCCAGCAAAGGAGGTCTCTGAAGTCTGGGAGGTGCCTCAGCCACATTTAAATCCCTCTTTTGCCCCCGTTGTTGTGGTCAGTGGCTGCAGGACTCTGCCCCTCAGACTCCTGTGCCAGGCAGCACAAGCTAGAGCAGGTTTCATCCTGCTTAGGCAAGGACTGAGGAACTGTAACTGGTCTTTGTCTCAGCTCCTCTTTCTTCCCTCTCTTGCCTGGCCTCAGTTAATGTAAGGCGATTTCCTTGGCTCGGCCGCAGAGAAATGGCAGCTGTGAGCCTGCTGTTCCTGGGCCCCTCTCCCTAGCCTGGCTTTGACACAGCAGGTTTGTGCTGAACACTGGCAGTAAGGAAGGGCCAAAGTCTGCGTTGGAATCCAAATTTTGTCTGATGTTCAGGAGCTTGGCTCTTACAGCTCTTCTGAGCTGGAGGAGCAAGCGGCTTTGAACCATTTGGGAAGACGAGGAGGCTGAAGTACTGCTGGGTGTGTCTCAGGGATGTGCATTTTCAGGGACTGAATGCAGTTTGTGTCAAAGGCAATTTGGCAGGCCAGGAGTAGAGCATCTGCTTATGTCAAACCCAGTGGCTCTACTCACAAGTGCCAGGTCTTGTGCACTGCCTCCTACTGAAAATTCTGGGCTGTTTCCCCTTCCAGATGAAATCTTAGTTAAGGGAAGCAAATACCCTTAGTGACTTACTTTACTTTCCTCATCTAAAATAGCTGGCGATTACCTCATGTATCATAATATGAGAACAAAAAAAAAGGCATTTATGGAAAGTTTGGAGAAAATAATAGTTCTGAGTTTCAGAAGAGCTGACTCATGAACATTCCCACTGAATCTCTCTTCACCAGCTTCTTCTGTGCCATCAATCATATGACTTCGGAGCTGTACACAACAGAATCAGAAAACAGAGAACTGGAACGGGAATTGACCAACCTCAGGAAAAAACTAACTGCAGCATTGATGCTAGAAGAGAAATTAAAAGCGTGAGTAATGGATGAGAAAAAGGAAAGGTATAAGCAATACTGCTGATCCCTGCAGTGTGGAACATCGGTTGTGCTAACTAAGGATAACTGAATTTTCAGGGTTTTGACACATCTCCAATTCACAATATTTGGAAGTATCTATCAAAAAGCACGTGCTATCAACACGTGCAGTAATCAAAAGAGATCTGGGATACCCTCAAACCCATTACTTTAAACTGAGAATGGTCTACAAGCAGTTCTCAGATTTTTGCTGGCATCTTCCACCTTTGAGGTTGAAGGCAAACCTGATTTTATTTAGCACAGGCTCTGTAGTCGGAGTGAAGGAGCCAGGCAAAACAAAAACTGTTCCCAGGTAAGAATTTGCTTTAACCAGTGCATGGGAGACTTCAAAACAAAAAAAGTAGCTATTAAGTAATCTGAAGTGCTGTGCCAAGCATAGTAGGATCAACCCGTGCCTTGAGTAGGGATTGGCCCAGATGATCTCCACAGTCCCCCTTCCGGTCTAATTATTTTCTGGTTTTTGTCTTTTAAAGTAGTAATTGTGGTGCTCCCTCTAGCAAGGATACCAGGCCTGTGTGCTGCTCTCTGTGATCTTCAGTTTAGTTTGTGTAACACGTCTCTAACTGAATTGGGGAATTATGCAGAAGACCATTACTATTTGCTTCTGTGCAGGTGGCTTTCCCCTGGACCTTTTCTTTTTTCTGGCCTTTGGGACTCAGGATGTAACAGCTCTGGATGTTTCGCCTGGGAAATCTCACAGGAAAATACAAGTTTTTCTCCATTCTCTTCCTTCTCTTGTTGGTTCTATTACAGGGTTTAGCTTGAGCATAGGTAATTAAATAGTATTCATATCCTGGTATCTCTTTGAATGTAAAAGTTTGTTTCTTTTTGTATTATTTTTAAGGGATCTTAAACAAACAGAGGAATCTCTGGAAATAGGAAGGGCCAGAGCTGACAGCCGATCCCAGAACTTGAAGTTCCTGAGAGATAAATCTGAGGATTTAAAAATCAGGATCAAGGCTGCTGAGGTAGACGGAAGGAATTTTCTAACAAGACATTGTTGCAGGATGGCGCGGTCGCGGTTGGTTGCGCCCAAAATCGTAGTTAAAGACATCCGTGGAGCTTCCTAAACTCCAGGATTTAGGAATCTTGGGCTAACAGGACAGTGTGTTACTACACTTCAGTTGTTCTGCTATATCTGTGATCTCTCTCCAGGACATCCTATGATAAATGCAAGGACACTTTCTCTTCTTTCACTGAGAACTGTATTAGCTCAGACTGCCTTCTGCTTATTGTGAGGTGCTGTCATGTAAGAGTACAGAGACAGCTACCAATAGAGCAGCTGATTCACTGAGATAAATTGCGTGTCAAAATTCTGAATATAGCCTTTTTTTTAAATTAATGAATGGTTAAACACAGAAGGCAGACACTGTATTGTCTTCACCTTTCCTACATGATGAAGGACACGTGAATGCTTTATTTAACACTTGGATGCTGTCCGATACTTTGACAAACATGAAATGGAAAACGTTGTGTTGGAGTTGATGACATTTTACTGAAAAGCCTTCTCCCAGCCTTGCTATGTGCTCTTCTCCTAGTAGTTTTCTGGAAAGACTTTGTTATTCTTGATACAAATTTTAGCAGCCACTGATTTCATATACCAGCTATAGCTGTGGCTCAAATAGCACACATTCCTGTTGTTGACAAACTGCGTTCTTGTTTGCGTGTTTAGATCAAAACCCAAGGAAATGGTAAAATCTTTCTCTGTTACATTTTGTGGTCAGTTACAAACAAACTCTTTCCTCTTTGTAGGACCAGCTTATTAGCTCGGGGTTAGACCAGTCGCTGACACATGAGGCACTCGTGAACCTGTCTGAGGTAGGTCTTTTGGTACAAGGTGGATGTTTCTACAGTGCTATGGACCAGGCTTGTTTGTTGTGTGGTTTCAGGAAGTGTAGTTTGCTATTTGGTTCCCTGACAAAATACTAATGGTAAAAAGAAGCACAAATAAAAATCCCTTAGAGGGATACCTCTGAACTGGGGTATGCTGGATGGGTCTGTCTCTCCTAGAAACTGAAGAGGCATCTATGGGTGCTGAAGTGGAACCTTTTCTTCAGGGTTAGACGTGGTTTTATTTTGGATTTGGGAAGAAGCTTTTCTTCTGGACTGATTGAGGGGAACAATTGGAATATTTGTTGCCTTTTGGTTTTCCCTCTCTTTCTGCCTCTGTCGGCAATTGGGAATACACCCTACTAGAGAATTTCCATGGAATAAATTCCCTGCCACTGAAAGAAAATTGGCAGCCTACAATCTGCCTCCTCTCTTTGATCTGTGCTATAAAGAGAGCGGGTGTTCTGTGGACTATATCCTGTTACATGGCTGCCTGTGTCTTGCCATCATTGATAGAACGACCCAGGTAATTCTTTCAAGTTTGTGTGAAATAAACCTGCTTTCAAACACTTCAGAGGAGGGGAGGAGGTCAAGTGAAACCCAAATTCTGAACTGCTCTGTGCTTTTTTTCTCTTGTGTCTTTAAATATAATATTTTTCAGCTGTATTGTAAGCCCAGTGGGATAGTTTGTTAAAGGAAAAAGCACATTTCTTGAGTTACTAGCTTATAGATTCTCCGTGTGTGTGCTGAAGCATTTGTACACTTGTAATGTGTATTTGTGTTGTTCTGGCTGTGCTCACCACATTTTAATATTATTTGCTGTTACTGTAATGAGAACTTAGTCTTTCTCTCCATTTCTTTTGCTCTTTTTTCCTTCCTGTAAGTCAAGTTGAACAATGACAATAGGCTTCCTGATTTTGATGTTGTCATTCTCGTGAACCAGCACTGGGTGGCAATGTTTACATTGCACAGCATTTCAGAGTCCCAGCCAAAAATCATTTGTGCTGGAATTTTACATACAAAAAGTTGTAGGTGGTTTTCTAGACTTGTTGTCTCCTAGAACCTGAGCATAAGGGCAGGTCTGACTCCTGGACATTTCTGTATCTGCTTTGCCAACAGCTCAGCGAATTGGGCAGCACAAACGGCTCTATCTTTGGAGAGCTTTATTTTTTTTTTTTTTTTTAACTTTGAGTTGATTATTTGAAAAGGGCTGAGGGCTGTGGAGGGTGCTCAGTTTTCAGCCCCAGAGAGAGGCATTACTTCCCCTTGTTAACAGAACAAGCAAAGCAGTGCAAGTGTAAGGGGAGTCTTCTTGCTGCTGCACGTGCAAAACTGTTTTTACACAGAAGCCATGAGCATGAGAATGTATCCCCTTCCTTGGGGCTTAGTTCCCTCTGGCCTACAGTAAGGTTGACAGAGAAAGTCCTCTGTCTGGTGGATTCTCATCTGAAATCCCCTCTTCTTTCAGGGAGGTGAGGTGACGTGGTTATACTGTAAGAAACGACATCTGAAAATGCCTTCAGAATGACGAAAAACTAATTGATACCTCTGTGTAAAATTTGAACTGGGTTTGACCAACTGATGGCCGAATGAATAGCAGATCTTTGGTTTTCCATGCCTTTCACGACGGATCGTGAAAGCTCTCACCAACATCTGTGAATTCTGAAATGCTGTAGATAATTGTGGATCTTTTTCACTGATGTACATAATTTTTACAAGTAAGACTAAAGTATGTAATCTGCCTTGCTCTCTTCACAGAAACTGGCTAGAGTGCAGGAAGAACTTGTACCTTTGAAGAAGAAACTGGAGTCCTACCTAGATTTACCTCCTGTAATTATCTTTTCCACTGTTCTGTTATTTCCATCAGATTAATTTTAGTGGACTTCAGAATGTAAAGGATATTGTTGTGATGGTTTCAGTGGGCAGGTAGACGTCCTTCAGGTCTTATTAATGGTGTAAACAGAGGAGTTAAACAGAAGGCTATCTATTTATTAATCAAAGCCAAGACGTTAAGTATGGTCACAAGGCAAACTAACAAAATGCACAGAATTGCTGGTTGAGCTCACTAGCAAGGTGAGTTAGCTAGAAATTAGACAAAGAAGTGTGGAAGAAAATGTAATTACTTAGTATAACAAATTTTTTGAGACTTACCAATACATTAGCTATGCATGCCATCAGGCTGTCAGTTTGGTGCACATTGTGCAGAGGTTGGAGGTCTAAGCCAGGTTTTAACTATGGTGAAGAAAAAGCCAAATGTAGGCATTGTCTCCTAAAAAAGTACTGGCGGCTCCGTCATTTTCTTTGACTTCTTTTGAGGGTGCTGGGCACTCAGCTCTCTGAAAATGCAGGTTTCTCCTTTAGGTCACTAAGTTGCAGTTTTTGAAAGGCCCTCTCTGTGTATCTTTTTCTTCATTTTATATTTTGGCTGTTGTCACTATTGGTCTCTGCACTAGGAGTTAGTATCAGGCTACTGTGTGAAGCATCTGTTGTGAAAAGGATTTTGCTCTTTTCAAATCGGAACGCTTGATAGGAAGGGCTGTTTCAGTTACGGGTAATGCTGTGAACAACTTTATAGTGGCTTAAAGAAGTCACGGGTAAACAAGGCTTTAGTCCTTGAAACAGAAGGCCTTGGCGTTGTGCAACATCTGTGCGTCACCAGCTGTGATACTCGGGTCCACTAAACCCAAGTATTTCCAATCTCCTTGGGAAGACTGCCATTGCTTTTACAGATAAGTATTAAGGACTTTTCTCTTTGTCATTCGGGGGAGAGGTAGCCAAACCTGGAGAAGACAGTTGTATGGGTTTTGGTTTTATCAAATACAATTGTGACTGTCTAGTTTACAGTTTTTTATTTGGGTTACCTCATAAGGTCCCTGTTACCTCCTCGTCTGAGCACCCCACAGCCTCTAACAGAACTAACCTCAGACCTTTCCTTGTAAGAGGTAAAACAGGTTTGTTCCAGTTCTTATAAATGGGGCATAGAGGTCCAGAGAAACAAAAGACGCTTCTCCAAAATCACATAGAAACTCTGCAATTAATTGCATCTCTTGTGTTATGAACTAGGGACCCGTCTGCCGGGCTGCACTTCTCCCTGCACCTCCTTAGCCCCTCCATTGAGATCCTGCCTCTCAGCACTTCTCTCCCCTAGAAGAAAGGGAGGAAGGGAGAGGGTGGGCCAGCTTCTCCTTTAAATGCATCTCACTCCAAGAGGCAGCTGTCTCCTTTCCTCAAGCGAAACAGGACGTTCAAATTGGATTAGGTTCGCCAATTCCCCCCTCCCTCCCGTCTGTCAAGGGAGACAGGGAGAGCCCCAATGCCCCTCTTCTGGCGCAGGCAGAAGGAGGGGGGCAGGCTTATCCTTGTGAGCTTATTGTGCTTTGGAAAATTCATGCACAGATATGTTTTAAAATCCAGTGCCTTGATTGGTAGGTTTGGAAAATTGCTAAAACCAGGGTTTGTTTAGACTTTAGGCCATACCAGACTTTTGAAAAATACGCGATTGTCCAAAGTAAACTGATAATAGGCTTTTAATGTCAGTACCTTTTGCATGTGAGTGGTGTAGACAAAACTGATTTGATTACTCCTGAGTTCCCCTGTGGCACATCACTAGACTCTTGCAATGATGCAGGGACTCTGTGTTTCCAGCTGAAATACTGATTTGGTTTTTTTGTGCCATTTTTTCTCACTAGAGTCTTGCCCTTGCACAAGTGAAGGTTGAAGAATTAAAACGAGAACTGGTAAGGTTTTTTTTTTATCTTTCACAGAGATTTAAATGAGTGCTGTTGTTCCAAAACAAGCAACGTATATTAATTGGTTGTGGACTTATCTACCCCTGATTGTAGCCTTAATGATCTCTAGAGGGAAATTTTGCTCCGGTGAGGCAGAAGCCATGCATGTTGGTAGGAGGAACTGGTGGAGGAATGGTATCTAAGGCACAAAGGCAGTTGGGCGTGATGGTATCAGTGGGGATTAGGTATCTATATCCCTCTGGATTTTGTCCGTTTCACCTGTCAGAATGTTTATTCACTCATCTGTGTTGCAGCTTACTGGTCCCACAGCCTTCCTTGCTGCTCCCGAACTCTCTGAGGGCTCTAGGGCCCGTATTTTATTTTACAGCTGCCTTGTAGGCTGCAATGGGGACCTTCCCCTACAAAGCGTAACGCCCATTTCATCCATGCTTGTGCAATCTGCAGGTGTGGTTGTTGGTAAACATCCATGTGAAGCTGTTTGGGAAGTTCATAAGTTGCGTTCCTGGGTGAGCCAGGCCACATCTGAGCATAAAACCTGTCTTTGTTTCTGTGGGCTACTGTCTGCTTGCTCATAGCTAAAGCGCAGGGTATTCAGTGATAAGCCTTAAAGCTGGGAGCAAAAATCACAGCTATTTGAGAGTATTTTGTATGTGTTTAGATGGGACTGCTGAGGTTGGTAAGCCACTTGGGTTTTGATTCAGAAATACAAACCTGCTTGTTGTGGTTTAGCCCCAGTCAGCAACCAGGCACCACCTGGTAGCAGCCGGCTCGCCTGGTGGGGTGGGGGACAGAATCGGAAGGTCAAAAGTGAGAAAACTTGTGGGTTGAGATAAGAACAGTTGAATAATTGAAATGAAATAAAATATAATAACAAATTGTAGTGAAAAGGAAAACAACACCAAAAAAAAGGAAACAAAACCCAGGAAAAACAAGTGATGCAACTGCTCACTACCCACCAACCAATGCCTAGCCCATCCCCGAGCAGCAATCGCAGCTCCCCAGCCAGCTCCCCCCAGATTTATGTGCTGAGCATGACACCCTATGGTCTGGCATAGCCCTGGGGCCAGTGGGGGTCAGCTGTCCTGGCTGTGCCCCCTCCCAGCTCCTTGTGCCCCTGGCAGAGCAGGGGAAGCTGAGAAGCCCCTGACTGGTGTAAGCCCTGCTCAGCAACAACTGAACCACCAGGGAGTTATCAACGTTCTTCTCATCCTAAATCCAAAACACAGCGCTATGCCAGCCACGAGGAAGAAAATTAACTCTGTCCCAGCCGAAACTAGGACACCACCTTACCAGCCTGAAGCTTTTATCAGGTCAGAATCCTCAACTCTGGCGTGTACCTGTTCAGCCTGAAGGTGTCTAATATCACACCGGAGCACAGCATGAAGTGACGGAGCTGGTTTAGCCCTTCATTTGGAGAGTTCTCTGGAGCTGTCTACAGAGACTACTGCTGTTTGCAGTAGTGGGACCTTCCATGCCAGTACTTGGGTTAATTGGTGCTAATAATATCCCAAGGTTTGACCTCTGTAGATAACTTTGTCTATCAAGAATGTAAGAAAAACTGTTTCACGGTCACTGATTCCTCTTGGTTTCCCCTCCCTCTAGAATGCCTTGGATGCAGAGTTCTCAAAGGAGGTTGAGAAGCTGACTCTTTGAGGTGCCAGGGCCCAGTAAACTCCAGTTCACCTGAAGTGGCCTGCGTGGAAGACTTCCCTTCTGCTGTCTATTTATTTGCACTAGTAAAACATTTTGGAATTCTTACTGTACTTCTGCAGCTTTCTGCCTTAACTCTTCTTGCTGTCAGAGGGCACACTTGTGACCTGCCAGCAAGCGTGCTCATTTTTAGGGGTTCGTGTAGCCTTGCATTTGTAAACATCACCTACTTTTCATAAAATAATCCCGCAATTTACTGTTCTCTTTATCATTTCTTTTTCCACACGTGATGCATGCCTGGAACTGGCCTCCAGGTGGCACCTTCACCAGGAGGTGTCCCTGTCAGGATTCGGTTGACCATTGCCGCTTAGAATTGAACGGATCCGGAAGTCTGGTTTTTGCCTCTTGCCCTGTCCTGGCTCTGGGTTGTGCTTTTTCCTGGCGTCCCCTCTTTGGTGGTGCAAGTACAGCGATGACAGGCTCTCTCCACATTGGCTTTTCCTCCCCTGTTTTGTTTTCTCTTGTCCCCAAGCCTGAATCGCCACATAACATTTTTTCCACTCCTGGCATGTCTGATGTCCACCAAGTTTGCGAAGATGAGTTCTGGACTCGTACCTGGGGTGGTTCTTGGTTTGAGCATTGTCTTTAAACAGAGGTGAACAGTTACATGTTTCTCCTTGATGTCTTCAGCAGAGATTTGATATGTTAATCAAAGTGAACATTATGGAAACTGTGACCTAGGGCTCAGAATAGTAGTTCCCGTTGCCTTCTAAAGCCCTGCAGCATCTCAAGACAGCCCACGGGGGATTTTCTTGTGTGTGTGACGGCTGTTTACTTTCATGGAAACAGGTTGCGCTCTGACTTGTTGCACGTGGGTCATAGTTTTGGCTTCACAGATCAGCAAATTGTACCGAGGTCAGGTGTAGCAGCATCACCCTCCTACGGTTCTGTCGTTCCATTGTCGTCTGAGAAAATGGGAGCCTGTGGCGCCAACCCGTAAGGTTTGCCCATGTCCAAGGCTTCGAGAGATACCAGTCTGCTCTTGGCTACTTCTTGTTTCTCCTTACATTATAAACAGAGCTGAGGAAAGGAAAGTAGATAAATAGCTGGATGGATAGCAAAGTGATACCTTTAAAAACAAAAATGGGCTTTACAGTGAGACCTTTCTGTGTCTGAAAATACATTAATATTTTTGCAGAAGCTTTGATTTTTGGACCTTGATTGTCCTTTCCCATTCTACCTCAAATGTTATCTTCCAAAAAGGTCCCCAGAGCCCTCCTCTTATTTCCATGCTACCACCACACCGTCCTTAAACACCCCAGCTTTTAGAAGTTGCTTTGTGCTGAAGCCAAAAATCTGAAAATCTCCTGTGGATGGGGAAAACACCAATCTAGAAATGGTGGCAGCACCTAAGGACACCATGTATGGCCTAGGGCCCGTTTGTACCTGGCACAGTCCAGACAAATAGCAGTGGTGCTCCCCGTGACAATTTGTAGCTACATCTGTTTGCAATTACGAGTTGCAAAAGACGACGGTAATGATTTAGCACGGTGCGCCTGTCCCCAGGAGCTGTTACTTCACTGCAGAAACTGATTTCACTGATCTGCAGGAAGAGAGACTCTCTGTTGCTCCTCCCTTGACGCAATAAGGCGGTGAGATCCAAACCTGATGGCGCTGAGGGTGTAGCTCTGATTTCTCAGAAGCTGCAAGCTCAGAAGGACACGGGTGCCGGTGAAGTGCCACAGCCTCCTCGCCTTGCGGCCGCCTTCACCTCATCTCTTTCGCTGATGGGGAAGAATTGGAGGATGTTCAGAGAGTTCCTGATGGTGAGAATCTTCTGCCTCATCTTCTGTATGATGGAGGGAGTTGCTGTTCAGGTTCAGGTTTTTAAATCAAGATGTTAGGAAAGGGTTAAGTTGCCTTAGTTTCACAGAATCGTAGAATCATTTAGGGTGGAAAAGCCCTTTAAGATCAAGCCCAACCGTTCCCCTACCCCTGCCATCCCACCACTAAACCCCGACCCTCAGCACCTCGGCTGCCCGGCTGTTAAATCCCCCCGGGGGCGGGGACTCGCACCCTTCCCCGGGCACCGGCTCCCCCCTCCAGTTGTAGGGAGCGATGAGGGCTCCCCTCAGCCTCCTCTGCTCCAGGCTGAACCCCCCCAGCTCCCCCAGCCGCTCCCCAGCAGCCTGGGGCTCCAGACCCCTCCCCAGCTCCGCTGCCCTTCTCTGGACACACAATTTTTCATGGCTGTTTATCTTCAGTTCCTCCTGGGCTAGCAATCAAGATGGCAAAAGTGCACGGAGAAGCCATCGTGGGCTAAATTGGCCAAGGGGACGTTACCTCGGAGGTAACTGACGTGAAAGCTAGAGGAGGCAGAGCAGCGCAGGGTGGCTACAGGCACAGCTGCTGCTTACCGAAAAACCACTGAAAGAAGGGAAGGGAGTAGGCTTTGCCTCTGGAAAGAGCGAGAGCACAACCTGATCTTTCCTATTGTGGAAGGGAAAAGAAGTCCTAGTCTTGGGAGGCATGAGAACATCGCTGGGTGGACACCAGAGAACGACTGAACAAGAGAGCCATTGTAAGGCAGGTCATGGCCTGATAATTAACAAGTCTTCATGACTGCAGGCTTTTAAGAGCAGATCAGAAATGCTTTGCTAAGTGTTTATCATGCGAGGGAGTGTTGATCATGCTTTGGGACAGGAGGATGGATCAGATGGGGGCTCGAGGGCGCTACCAGCCCTGCTTTTCGACAAGAGCCTCACAACTTACTTGGCTAATGTTAGACGAAGGCTTTTTATCGCTCCCGCGTAGCCATGACTCAAGGCTTGGGAGGCTTTCCCGGGACCGTGGTGCTCCCTTGGCGCCACTTCATCACATAATACTGCACCGGCTGCAAAATCCGGGGGGTGTTCCCCCCCGCCCCCTGCACCCACAGGGCAGCTGCACCCCTCCCCGGCTGCTGCTGCTTCACAGCATGTGCTCCGCTCCATTCATCGGCAAGGGGCCCAAATACAGGCGGTGGCAGGGCCGGAGTCTGACCCAAGAGCTGTCCAAAGATAGCCACGTGTTGCTTCCTAGCATTGGAAACGCAAGGAGAAGAAAAGATAAAAAAAAAAAATACCCGGCAGCTGCATTCGAGCTGTGTGCCACGGCTGAGCCATCTGCAGCACAGGCAACATAAATCAGCGGCGAGGCCCCCGGCCCGACAGTTCAGCTTTTGAAGGAAACAAGGAAGGTCAAATAAACGAGATTTATGCAGCCAGCGGGCTGTGGGTAGGATTTCTCGGCTCTTCAGTTACGCGTTTGCGCAGGCAGGCTGCCTCGCAGGGCAAGCGGAGGTGTCCTTCCTCCCTGTAGGTATTTCGGGGCCGTCCAGCTTTCCCAGCGCAGGGATGGGATGCTGGCGCAGGAACGCCTCGCGGAGGTCCTGCCCGGAGAGGAGCGGGACAGCCGGAGCGCTCGGCTGATAAAATGTTTGATTTTGG
>NW_009270001.1:2494662-2497237 GCF_000687185.1 Egretta garzetta | reverse complement strand
GGCGCCCCGGGGCGGCGGGGGGGGGCCCTGCAAGGTCGCCCCCGCCGCTGCTGTATATCATGAGATAATCGCCCAACTGAGAATGACACGAGCGCCTGGAGAGGCCTCTGCCGCTCCAGCCTCACCTCAGATTACATCAGCTGCTCCGCTCTGAACTCCCAGCCTGGTTTTTGGAGCCGGGAGCAGTTGTGCCAGCCGGGAGCTTCACCTTCCCGCAGCTCCGGGGCAGCTGCCCACGGCGTGGGACGCTGCGGGGCTGGAGCTGGAGCCAGGCTGAGCTGCAGACCCCCTGGTTTTACAGACAGCAGGGCAAAAGATGTGCACGCTCTTATCACCCTGTGCTTAATCCCTCCTCCTGGAAAATGTGAGGATCCAAATTCCACCTGAAAAAAAAAAAAGAAAAAAAGGAATTAACATTACGCACTAGACATGAAAACCAGTGGTCAGCCACAACTGTAAACTCGCGTACACAGGACAAGGGGTAATGGTTTTAAACAAAACCAGGGTAGGTTTAGACTAGATATAAGGAAGAAATTCTTTACAGTGAGGGTGGTGAAACACTGGAAGGGGTTGCCCAGAGAGGTGGTGGAGGCCCCATCCCTGGGAACATTCCAGGCCAGGTTGGACGGGGCTGTGAGCAACCTGATGTGGTTCAAGGTGTCCCTGCTCCTGCAGGGGGGTTGGGCTGGGTGACCTCTGGGGGTCCCTTCCCACCCAAAACATTCTATGATTCTATGATACGTCTTACCACAAAGTGACACGCTGTTCTTATCAGGCCCATAGGCAAATTAATAATTACTTTAGGAAAAAAAACTTGAACTTGACCCCAAAGTAGCTAGGGGATAGGGATTTATTTAAAAGAAAACATGTAGGTACTAAAGGCAGAATCATAAAAATAAAATGCTAGAGGAATGCAAAATACAGGAGGCAAATTTAAGGCTACTGAGCTGAAATACGGATCTATTTACTCAAAATGAATCAAAAAATGTGGACGGAATCCCTTCTGGCTATATATTTTGGCTAGTGGTATAGAAATACTCCATTTGTTGCAAACGTTTCATTGTGGTCGCTTTTCAGTCTTCCCTTGGCTGAGAGTATTCAAAACTTTTTTTCATTCATCTCAATCCTTTAGTAGATACAGACTATTATTATGGCACTTGGTAATTAAATGCCATTTTAAAAACATATTAAAATAGTTTCAAGATTTATATTAAAAGAAAGTTTGTTGCTTTTTGTACCGTGTCCAGTAGAACACTCCAGATATTCTTCTGACACTCAGTTCTGGTGTAGGTACTTAACAAGCAAAAAATGTGATGTGTCAAACCGTAAGCGCACTTAAGATTTTTTTAATTCCATCGAGTACTGAATAGGTCTGACAGGTCTGGGAAAGATTTGATATTTCTGAGCTATTCTTCGAATTTTTAAATTACAGGCTCAGCAGTGAAGCAATAGTAACCCCGGTCGGCGCGGCCTTGCGTGCTGCAGGAGATCCTTCACTTTGTCTCTGAGTACACAGCTGCTCTTAGTAACTTCACGCAGGCTTAGAAATGTTTTTCATTTTCTTATACGCTCACTTCATTAAAAAAATTCAGTACCAGGCTGGAATGATTTCTGCTTCTCCAATTCAGAAATATTTCTTCTGAAAAAAAACGCCCCAAAACCCAACCCCACAAGCAGAGGCTTTACCAATAAGCGAGTGTTTGAAGTGAAACTTGCGGTTCCTTCTCTCCTCACTGGGTACCACCTACGTGGGAGGATACAGCGCTGCCTCCATCTGCCTTGAAGTCATTCAGCTCTACACCGTCCTTCCCGAGCCACGTAATCTCCGGGAAAAAACAACCGCCAACAACTCTAGAAGTAGGACCTCATCTAATAAATGCTTCCTCTATCCCCCTCCTAAAGATGCCTTTAATGCTAATTAAGCAGCTGTGATGCTTAATTAGCCAATACTGGCTGGTAAAACCCAGCAGCAAGGGAAGATTTTGTACCTCTCCCTTCCCCAGGAGACGTGGGCCGTAGCTTGGGGGTGGGTGAAGCCCCCGGTGTCCTGAGCACCTTTCCCGCGGTCCCTGTTCAGCGTCCACCGGTGGCTGCGGAGGAGCCTGGGTGACCTCACGAAGGAGCCTGGGTGACCTCACGAAGGAGCCTGGATGACTTCACGAAGGAGGAGCGGGAGCACAGCGAGGAGACAGCTTGGCCGGCTTTCAGCGGCGCATTTGTGATTTCAGATGCTTGGCAGCCCGCAGCCCAGCTTGGAAAGTGGGCGTTGTTTAAATGTTACTCGGAAGGTGAAGTTTCTATATATTCCTGCGGTTGGTTGCGAGGTGGGAGTGGGGATGGAGAAGCTCCGCTCCCCCTGCCACGAGCCGGGTGAGGGGAGCCAGCCTGGAAAACCTTACGCGCCAAAATGCTCTCACAACCAACTTTTACTTTGACATGGGAGCGCGGCTCGGGGCCACTCCTGCCCTCTGCTCCAGCGGCGAGTTGACTTCCTCCCATTGTCTTTGGGGAAGCACAACGGAGGAGAGGTGGCGGAGGTGGCGGTGACGGCGGGGATGGTCCCCATCCCCTGGAA
>NW_009270001.1:2490276-2494540 GCF_000687185.1 Egretta garzetta | reverse complement strand
GGAAGCTCAGGGCCACGCAGCCAGGCCCCTCGGCAGCTGAAGGAGCCTCCGCCGCTCCCCACCCCAGGGATCATTCCTAGAGGTGTCCCACCGAGACTCCCATTTCTCAATCGCTTTTCTTCGTGGCGGAGGAGTTCTTATCGCTTCCTCGTGGAGGTAACTAATGCTGAAATTGTTTCGCTCTTGGCAGAGGCGGTCGAAGAGTGATAAAACGGAGCCAAAGGAGCACAGAAGAGGCGCTGGGCTGTACTCCCTAAATTCCTGGAGTCAGCACCGCCTCTTGCCTTTCCCCCTCCCTTCCCAGTCTTTCAGCCCATCTCCCTGAAAATTCAGAATGAGTCCCCTGGTATTTCTCCTAATCTGGCACTTAAAATCTCAGGCAATAAAGCTTTCACCACTTCCCTTAGGGAGACAATTTTCCAGCCTACAGTTCTCCATTCAAAAGCCTTCCGCCCTGATTCTCAGCTTAAACATGCCCTTCCTTCATTCCACCCCATTAAAATCGTTAACGTATCACCAGTCATCTCCCTTCATGCCATTTACTTCATTCAAGTACTTACAGATCACTAAAGTCTCCCTGCTTAGTCTACTAATTCCGTTGTACCTACGACAGTCGGAATTTCTTTTTTTCTCCCCTAATGCCTCCAGGCTGCCGATGCCTTCAGTCGTGGCTCTTGGAGCTCCTTCCCATTTATCACTCTTCTTGCAAAATGCGAGGCAGATGCTCACCGCCCTCGCCTGCCTCCTTATGCTTTTCTGTACGCCGTCCAAAACTGCATTGCCTGCTCCTCGCTGCCGCGTCCTAATGCCTGTGCAACCGCGCGCCGTCCTCCGGGTGTCTTTCAGGAGTCGTGCCTCCGGAGCACGTCTTTCCCTGTAAATACAGATTCTGGGTTATTTTCCCAGGAGTAGCTGTCTGGGTTGTGGAGGTTGATCTTAGCTGGTGGCGTGGCTGGAGCTGCATAGGAAAACAGACCAGACTCTGGATTAGAGCCCCCGGCAGCCCCACGCAGGGCAGGTTTTATCTTTTCCCAAGTACGGATTTTGTTAGCGTGCTGCTTGTTCTCTCTTATGCCGACAGGGCCAATATTGGGTGCACCAAGGAGGCTGGTGCTCTCGCAAAGGCAGCTTTTTACGCGATTGTTGAGAAGTCTCTTGCAAAGTACTGCTTTAAAAGAAAATGATGAATTCCTGCATACCTGGCTCTGCCGCTATCGGACTCTGCCTCTCCTTCTTCTTTCTCCTCAATGTGATGAGTTCTTCTGAGGTAGCACATGATGTCTGACTTTGCTTCCCAAGTCCCCGTATGCAATTTGGGTGGCGGCGGGGGTAGGCACATACCCATGTTTCTACGCTGTCAACCCTGTAACTGATCCTGCGCCACCACCAGTGGCTGTGGAGGAGCCGGATCCTCCCAGGGCGCGTGTTCAACACTGGGGTTACCTGCATACGATGCGTGGGTAACACCGGGATCAGTTCTGTATGATGCGTGGGTAACACCGGGATCAGCTCCGTATGACGCGTGGGTAACACCGGGATCAGCTCTGTATAACGGGTGGGTAACACCGGGATCAGCTCTGTATGACGGGTGGGTAACACCGGGATCAGCTCCGTACGGGCGTGGGTAACACCGGGATCAGCTCCATATGGCGCATGGGTAACACCGGGATGGCCTCGGTACGATGAGTGGGTAACACCGGGATCCGCTCCATACGGGCATGGGTAACACCGGGATCACCTCCGCACGGGCGCGTGGGTAACACCGGGATCAGCTCCGTACGGGCATGGGTAACACCGGGATCAGCTCCGTACGGGCATGGGTAACACCGGGATCAGCTCCGTACGGGCATGGGTAACACCGGGATCAGCTCCGTACGGGCATGGGTAACACCGGGATCAGCTCCGTACGGGCATGGGTAACACCGGGATCAGCTCCGTACGGGCATGGGTAACACCGGGATCAGCTCCGTACGGGCATGGGTAACACCGGGATCAGCTCCGTACGGGCATGGGTAACACCGGGATCAGCTCCGTACGGGCATGGGTAACACCGGGATCAGCTCCGTACGGGCATGGGTAACACCGGGATCAGCTCCGTACGGGCATGGGTAACACCGGGATCAGCTCCGTACGGGCATGGGTAACACCGGGATCAGCTCCGTACGGGCATGGGTAACACCGGGATCAGCTCCGTACGGGCATGGGTAACACCGGGATCAGCTCCGTACGGGCATGGGTAACACCGGGATCAGCTCCGTACGGGCATGGGTAACACCGGGATCAGCTCCGTACGGGCATGGGTAACACCGGGATCAGCTCCGTACGGGCATGGGTAACACCGGGATCAGCTCCGTACGGGCATGGGTAACACCGGGATCAGCTCCGTACGGGCATGGGTAACACCGGGATCAGCTCCGTACGGGCATGGGTAACACCGGGATCAGCTCCGTACGGGCATGGGTAACACCGGGATCAGCTCCGTACGGGCATGGGTAACACCGGGATCAGCTCCGTACGGGCATGGGTAACACCGGGATCAGCTCCGTACGGGCATGGGTAACACCGGGATCAGCTCCGTACGGGCATGGGTAACACCGGGATCAGCTCCGTACGGGCATGGGTAACACCGGGATCAGCTCCGTACGGGCATGGGTAACACCGGGATCAGCTCCGTACGGGCATGGGTAACACCGGGATCAGCTCCGTACGGGCATGGGTAACACCGGGATCAGCTCCGTACGGGCATGGGTAACACCGGGATCAGCTCCGTACGGGCATGGGTAACACCGGGATCAGCTCCGTACGGGCATGGGTAACACCGGGATCAGCTCCGTACGGGCATGGGTAACACCGGGATCAGCTCCGTACGGGCATGGGTAACACCGGGATCAGCTCCGTACGGGCATGGGTAACACCGGGATCAGCTCCGTACGGGCATGGGTAACACCGGGATCAGCTCCGTACGGGCATGGGTAACACCGGGATCAGCTCCGTACGGGCATGGGTAACACCGGGATCAGCTCCGTACGGGCATGGGTAACACCGGGATCAGCTCCGTACGGGCATGGGTAACACCGGGATCAGCTCCGTACGGGCATGGGTAACACCGGGATCAGCTCCGTACGGGCATGGGTAACACCGGGATCAGCTCCGTACGGGCATGGGTAACACCGGGATCAGCTCCGTACGGGCATGGGTAACACCGGGATCAGCTCCGTACGGGCATGGGTAACACCGGGATCAGCTCCGTACGGGCATGGGTAACACCGGGATCAGCTCCGTACGGGCATGGGTAACACCGGGATCAGCTCCGTACGGGCATGGGTAACACCGGGATCAGCTCCGTACGGGCATGGGTAACACCGGGATCAGCTCCGTACGGGCATGGGTAACACCGGGATCAGCTCCGTACGGGCATGGGTAACACCGGGATCAGCTCCGTACGGGCATGGGTAACACCGGGATCAGCTCCGTACGGGCATGGGTAACACCGGGATCAGCTCCGTACGGGCATGGGTAACACCGGGATCAGCTCCGTACGGGCATGGGTAACACCGGGATCAGCTCCGTACGGGCATGGGTAACACCGGGATCAGCTCCGTACGGGCATGGGTAACACCGGGATCAGCTCCGTACGGGCATGGGTAACACCGGGATCAGCTCCGTACGGGCATGGGTAACACCGGGATCAGCTCCGTACGGGCATGGGTAACACCGGGATCAGCTCCGTACGGGCATGGGTAACACCGGGATCAGCTCCGTACGGGCATGGGTAACACCGGGATCAGCTCCGTACGGGCATGGGTAACACCGGGATCAGCTCCGTACGGGCATGGGTAACACCGGGATCAGCTCCGTACGGGCATGGGTAACACCGGGATCAGCTCCGTACGGGCATGGGTAACACCGGGATCAGCTCCGTACGGGCATGGGTAACACCGGGATCAGCTCCGTACGGGCATGGGTAACACCGGGATCAGCTCCGTACGGGCATGGGTAACACCGGGATCAGCTCCGTACGGGCATGGGTAACACCGGGATCAGCTCCACACGGGCGTGGGTAACACCGGGATCGCCTCCCTATGATGAGTGGGTATCACCCGGGTTTCGCAGGTGCTCGCAGGCCCCGGTCAGGGTTTGGGGTCTGTGCCGAAGCCACCGCTGCCCCGCGCGTTCGGGACTGCGGCGCACCGCCCCGGCGGCGCTGTGCAGCGTGGCCTCCCGGGGCTGCAAAGCTGAGCGCTCCGGGCAACACGGAATGACG
>NW_009270001.1:2448903-2489444 GCF_000687185.1 Egretta garzetta | reverse complement strand
TTCGGCGCCGGCCTCCCCGGCGAGGGGTGACCTGCGAGGGGCGCGGGGGTCCGGCCTGGCCGCCGCTTCTCCTGCCCTAACCTTGCCCGCGGCCCCGGGAAGCAACTCCCGGCCGCTCCTGCGGCGCCTGGCGGGGTCCTGTCAGCAGTTTGGGGAAACCCCCGTGAAACCTGCCCCGCTTCCCCCCTTCTCTGGCTTTTTTGCTTCTTTGTTTGCCTTGGGTGATGTGGGAGCGCGTAGTTCAGGTGGCTGGGTTGCATATCGAGCCCGAGTGCCCCGTGAGCTCCTGACATCTGATGGGCCGCAGATGTGGCTTTCGGGGACGCAGCCGTCCGAGGAGAATAGAACATTTTTAACTGTGCCACTCGTTCTTTTTAAAAAGTGAGTCTGGGCAGACTTGTAATATTTCAACTGTTTCCCCAGTCCCAGCACTGTAACTCCCCTCGCGTCAAGGTTGTTGTAAACTACTTAAAAAGGCCGCTTTTGGAAAGGCTTGGGGGGGTTGTTCTCTTTTTTTTTAGTGTTATGTTGTGTAGCTGTCGGGGAGAGCTTCCACCTTTATTAAGTAGCGTCTAATTGTATTTATGTCTTAGTTTGTTGGTAGCAGAACTAGGCTGCTGGTATTAACGTTGGCAGGTACCTTTACAAACCCATAACTTGGTTAAACAAGCTCTCGGTTGTAACTAGTTAGGTACTTCAAACCAGCACAGAGTACCTAACAGCGTTTCAAAGGCTGAAAAAACTTGTGTGTAGAGGTGCTGTGACATTAAGTGTTTGGGTTTGGTTGTTTTTTCATGGGCAAGCGATTCGAGCTTTTAAAAAATGAGTGAGTATTAAATCATTGAACCCTTGAGCATCTCTTGAAAAATGTAGGATTTATCTTAATTCCTCCCCTCCCCCCTCCAAAGATTTTTATTTGCTTTTCAGTCTTCTCAGGCACTTGACGAGTATAAGACCAATTAATAGTTTCACTTACCAGCAAGTGCTAGCCTATTTCCAGTTTTCCAGCTAAAAAAGTTTTAAGTGCAAACAGTAATAGCTTTCCCCTTAGAGCAGCAAACAAACCTCACTTTTAAAACGTTTCTCTTGAAATATCTTACGTTTCTTGGGTCTGTTAAAAAACATAATGTTTGACCTTGAGGTGGAAACTGGGTATGGTGCTCTTTGAGGTCTTCGTCTTGTGGTTCACCTGCCCTAGTTAGCACCTGTAGTTGCTGTTCCTGCGATAGGAGAGCTGAAAGTCAGGCAGTCGCAACAGCGCAGCTTCCCCTGTCGCCCTGGAGGAGGGGAACGTTGCTTCTGCGGAGTGAACAGGTTTGTCACAAGCGCTGAGGAGGGCAGGGAGTCGCTTGTCATGCGTTTGCTCAGCCCAAACGTTCCCCCTACATACATATACGGTACAAAAGCAGTGAGAAGTAGTACGGGGAACTCAGCCGCCCAGCAGCAGTCATTTTTAAGCATTGTTTTTCTGAGTATTTCTCGCATCTAGTGACCTAGAGGAGTCTGGTGCTGGCGAAAGAAGCTCGAAAGGGGGTGGTTGCGTGGCTGCTAAAAGGTACTGAAAGACTACTTTCCGTGCTTCTGGTATGCAACACTGATCCCCACTGTCTAGGGGATTAGGAGGAGGGACGGTGGGGGAGATGGAAGGTGGTACGTGAGTTTGGGCAGCTGGTATTTATGCTCGAGTGCGAGGGTAACAGCTCTGACTCATTTTTAAACACTTGAATTTTTAATTATAATGTGTCGACTATTTCTGTTTGCTCTTCAGCCTAATTGCTAGTTGGCATGATGAAGAGGTGCGATGAGAAATTCCTGAGAAATCAGGAAGAGGAAAGGACTGTGGTCGTCCACATTCAAGCGTTGTGATGTGTACTGCAGTACGGCCCGGCTGCCTGTGCTTGCGCTTGATAAGCGCGCGAAGGCTGCCTGCTTGGTAGAACGTAAAGCACACAAACAAGTTGGGAAACGAGTGGATGCATTAAACCGGGTGCTGTGGAGGGAGAGGAAAAGGGAAGGAACCTGAAGCCAACCACAAGGCGGTTGAGAACGGTCGATACGGAGCGGTCAGAGCACACGCTGCGCTCACTGATAAAGGAGAGGTGGGAAGGATGTTTGTGTGCGTTTGACAAATGGGGAGATCGCGCTGGCAGCTGACAGCGTGGAGGAGGTGGGGATTAATGGGGTAAGATAACATTGGACGAACAAAGAGTAAATACAGAGAATCGTGAGGGGCTTTGAACGCTAAGCGTGAGGGAGATAAGTTGCTGTAACTTGATCGGAGCAACGAGAAATAATTGCCTTGCTCGTCCTGACCCCTCATCTCCTGGCTGTGTATTTACCTTTGAAATGCCAGCTTCTTTGCCTTGCCCTGATTCTGTTGACTTTCTTCGCTGTCTCTTGTACGTTATCACATCGACTCCCTGCTCTCCACCAAGGATGTGCGTGCCTTCTGTGACCCACCTGTACATCAACATCTCACTTAAACATTTGTTAACGAGATGGGAGTCTCTACGTACCACACTGTGAAAGCGGCTACAGGCTGAGCGTTCCCAGCTCTCTGGTTACCCTCCGACCAGAATCTCACTGGTAGATTGTTAAAGCTTTGGACACTTTCCAAATGAGTACATAGTTTCAAGCAACCTGTATTTAATTTTCTATAACGTTTCAAAGTTAGTGTGTTGACAGTACTTTTTGACAGCGTTGGGTCTGTGGTCATTCGCAGCTTCTGTGTTTTTGTCTGCTGTTGACTAGATGACTTAGAAAACTGTAAACATTGACAAGAACCGAGCAGCAGATTTAATAACACATTCACTGGATCAGAGTGAAAGATTTAACTACCGTAGTTGCCAGCGTATAACTCGCACCCCAGAACAAGCACTCTGGAAAAGAAATACCAAAACTTGAAAATCTTGGCTGGCTCGAAAATTATCCGTAGCAATGGGCAACCAAAACCGAAGCAGCAGTGGGAGAGGGGGACAGGCGTAGCGCTGGGGAAGAGCTCTGGGATAAAGTTGTGCCGTACAGTGCACGTCGCTGCACGGTTACAGAGCCGAGATAACCCGCGGCTTACGTGGCAAGGAAACCACTTTTGTCTCGGTTTTCCAGTACGTGAATCGAAGTTCAGCAGAGAACCGACACTCGTGCCTTTAATTTTAGCACTGTAACTCGGGAGCAGCCGAACTGTTGTGGCAGCGGAATCTGTGGCAGCAGGCGCTGTTGCAGGGAGGTTAGTACGACTTTCGTGGTGCTCTGTGCTGCCTTTCTGTCGCATCTTTGCTCCGGGATTTTAATGCATAATGCAGTTCTGAGCCTGCGACTTCAGGCCTGGAGTGCAACGTCTACAAGTGTGCAATTCTGAGCGAAAACTGGCTGAAAGGGGCTGTAGATGAAAGTGTGCGTGCAGCGTACGTACCCGCCTCTGCAGTTGCTTTCTCCTAACAGAGTACATCTCTGAGCCAGCCTGGCGTGACTGATAGATACCTTGTCACTTGTTCAGTGTTACTGCTAAGGGTTAGAATTTAAATTTGTGGTCGCCCGTTTCCACTCGTCAGCGTTCCCTCTTCACACGTCTGATCAGCATGAATAGAGCCTGTACAGCACACCAGCTTCTCCACGGATGCAAGTTACTTTCTGCAGTTCGGGCACGCATCGATTACTCATTCAGGACTGAAAAGGAGATGCGGCTCGGCCACCGAGGCGTTGCCGTTACACCGCTGCAGATGCATTACTGAATGCACAGGGAGGTCAAGTAACATGCCCGTGGGCATACGGTGAGTCAGCTTTACATTCAGAATGATCCAACCTAATAGCCCTTTTTATTTAAGAAGGTATTTAGGGGGTTGTATCCATTTGACCAGACAGTCTGTCTCTTGAATGCTCAGGAGTTGATTTAAGTAGCAGAGTAGTGTACAGGCTTCAGCCGTATCGTGCCTTGTGATACCTTGTCTCCAAGAAGACAGTTTGAAAGCTGTTACGACTCAATCTGACAGCTTTTTAATCATGAGCAAAACAGGTTGTCTCTTTTTAATTAAATGCAAGGATTTATGACTCTTTCAAGCTAGCATTTGTGTTTCAATATGCATGGATCATGGATTTGACTGTATAGCAAGACTTTGGCAGTGTCCTGCACAATGCTCTTCTGCTTTGATGCTTCACGATTTCCTGGAAATGAGCGGGGAGAGCCAGACCGTGATTGGATAAGTGTTCTTCCTGCTGCATTTCTGCTGTAATGTCCTGTTTCACAGTGCTTGGTCATTAGTCTTTCAAGACTATTTCAGAGAAGGCAGATCTCGCTTCCATTCATTGAAAATGGGTAGAGACCAAGTGACTCACAGTAGCAGAGCTGGGAGTAACTAAGAGCCAGACTTTATAACACTGTTTGTCCGTCTGGTGGTGCAGTTATTACCATTTCAGTAATGTCTTTTTCATTGGGAATATTACATCTCCATGGTACCAGTTTGAGGTTGGCGCCATATCCTCCAACAGTATTGTCAAACTTTCTGAAGTAAAAAGAAGCAACTTAACATGATAGCCAGGTAGGGTTAAGACAGTATTGTTCTCTTGTACGGTGGCTTTCTCATCAGCTGGTAATCTTCTGACTCCTCAGCTCCGTCTCCCAGTTCTTGCTTGCTGGCAATGCCACCTCTTGCTAGAAACACTGTTTGAAGTAATCTGGCAAAAGAAAAATTTTAGGGAAAAAGGTTGGTAAGGAGTAGGTCAGCAAGCTGTCTACAAATTCCATGTGCTTGTGGTTGGAAATACAGTGTAAGGTAAGGGGGCTTTAGAGGCTGACTACTAATGAAGTAAGCTGGATGAAATGCTGGTAGCCTGAGGCCTCATTGTGTTTAATAAGATGTCTTTTGGAAATGAAGTTGTCATTGTGGGGAAGAATGGGTAGCAGCGCCCATGAGCTGAATTACTGATAAATACAATTTGAGTTGTCAGCAGCTATGGTTCATCCAGAGCTGGTAATACTTTTTGATCAGCACTACACAGAATCTGTGAGAAGGTATTAAAAAAAAAAAAAAAACAAACCACAAAATATTTCTTTGAGTAGTGTTTTTAAAAAGCCTTTAAGGTGAAGTTTTCCTTACCATGGTTCCAGTTACTGATACTGGTAAGTCATCTTAAAGGCAATTCACAGGCAGAGGATCTGCTCACTGTAATAAAGAAGATCCAGAGATTGTTGAATACCACAAAACTAAGCTAGGGAAATTTAGTGAGTATCTCGCCAGCGTTAGCTAATTATGGAGGGGTTATGAAGTTATGGACCTTACCTCAATTTAAAGTTGTTTTGATAACAGACACTTGATCTCCCTTTTTCATTTTACAAGATCAAAGTGGTTTTCCCCCTCCTTTCAGTACTTGCGTGGTACTGATGAAAGCTACCTTTAAATTTTCTTTTGCTTTTTCTATAGCTGGTAAATTGGTATCCTCGTACATGCTGTTATTTAATTTCTGTAGTCAAATATATGCAAAGTCTTCTGTATGTTATGGGAAAGAAACATTTGTTTCCTGGTCTGTCTGTTATCCTCTCGAAGTAGAGGTCAAATTTCTTCAACTCTGCCAACTGGGAGTAAATGCTGTAGGAGGTATCTGATAGAAAAACCCCTGTTAGAGGCCTTATTCGTAACGCACATGTAACTGGCTTTTGACCCAGTCAGTTTTGGGGTTTTTTTAAATACCCAAAGTAGCTTTTCTTCATTTGTAGAACCAACCTGTGTTTACTTTGTACTATTTTTTCGTCTGTTGTTTGTCATAAACTTATTCTAAATTAACCCCTCTCCTCCACTGTGCTTTTTCTTTAGCAGGCTTTGTTCTCCTTCCAGAGCAGACCGTGCCACCAGTCCCTCTGATTCTGCCAGAGTCCACAGACATACGTTTGTCTATGGCTGCGGTGTCCTACAAGAATTTTAACTTTTTTGTTGCATTAGCTTCTTAGGAAAGCTCAATTGAGGAGGGGAGCATTAGGGTTTGTAAAGATACAGACTCAGAGGTTAGCAATCCTGAGTTAGCTGTGCTCTTGTGTATGGTTCAGTGGCATGGGTGAGCTTTCTTGGTGAGAAGGTAGCGGGTTGTTTCCAGTGAAGCTGTACCTCTTCCTTACTGAGTCCTAGTTATGTCATGACAGACCAGTGTCAGGAGTGCTCTCCTCTATAGGAGCACTTTGGACATGTAAAGACTACGGTATCGGTTGTTAGCAATCTGGTGGATGCTGAAATCAATTGGTACCTCTTATTACTGGTCAACAAACGATCAAGGGTTTGATGTCAAGAACAGCCCAACAATTGTACTAAAATTTTGATAATTTGAATGCAATGTGTCTTTGCCTTTAGTGTAATGATGCCATTTATTTTTCAGTAATATACCTACTGCAAATTCATGTTGCAATATTTAAATTTTGTACTACTAACTTAATAATTAAAGCAACAAATGAATAGTCTTAGTAGCTTGCGGATGAGAAGATGATCAGAGATCAGGGTTTGGCTTAGGGTTCCTTTCCAGCCTTTCTGGAATTCAAGAATTTGGGCACGTCGCCTCTTCTGTCTACTTCAGTTGGCCAGACCATAACATGGACATGTTACTGCTGTGTGGCAGGAACATACTGGCTTAAGGCAAAGGCACAGCACTGGTATTGAATTAAAGTGTTTGAAGCTTTAAAACACCCGGGGGCCGGCTTTGTTTATTTCCCGTGTACTAGCACGTGGCAAAGATGTGTAAAAAGGACTGACCATAAAATACTGACAAACAGTAGAGTCGCTTAATATCGCTTAACTCATCTTTGTTAAAAGGCTGTCATAAATCCATACGACTCCAGTTCAGCTTCAGCTTTTAGATATCTGTAAGAGATGAGGAGATGCTGGTGAGTCGCTGCGTGAGTGGTGGGAAGTAGCCGCAAGACAGCCGGGGCGGTTGTAGCGTCGCACTGTTAGTGGAAAGGAACGTTACACAGAACTCGACAAAACACCTCTCTTATCTGCTGAGAGTATCTGTCCTCCTGATGTCAAGGGTTGTGCAATGTTGGAGTGGTGTTTTGCAAGATGATCTGAATCGTCCAATGCTCTCCCTTGCTCCAGGCCCGTTGCTGCTGCCTGTTGTGCAAGATGCTCACCGTGCTCTCCTTCTGGACCCTGACTCCGGTCTCATTCAGCCAACTAGCCCGATGATAAGGTGCACAGCTTTCCCCTGGGAAGTTGAATTACAAAAGAACTCGATGGGTGCTAGCTGGCCCAGCAGGTAGGCAGTTCTGCCTCTTTACAGAAGCAGTGGACTGTGGGGTGGACTTGAAGGGCTCCTGGAACTGCAGCCTGTGTCCCGTGGCACTCACTGCTGCTTCAAGGTTTCCAAATAATGGCAATAGCAAGGTGCATTTGTGCCTGTCCATGCTGGACCGGCTTTGATTTTTGCAGGAGACAGTACAAACCCTTCTCGAATGAGTAAATCAGTACCGAGATGACTTTCCTGCTTTGAAGTTACATTGCAGCTCTCCTGATGTGCCAGTTGGAGCTATTGGTGGAAAACACAATGTTTTATTACTTTCAGGATATTTCAGGTAAATGTTCTTAATAGAAAGAAAATCTGTGCTCTGAAAATCAGGATTAATTTGCTACCGTTGTGCCCAAGCAATTTAAAATGTGGCTTTTCTGTGAGCGTTACTTTATTGACCTTGGTAGAGTAATAGACCAATACTTCTTAAGAAGAGGTCTGTTTATATAGAATGGCATGAGCCAGCCGAGGAAGCACAGAATACATTTCTTTTGAGTAACAGAAATGGGTAGGTAAAGTGGGAAAATTTGTTAAACTCAAAATCTTATAAAAAGACAGTACATCCCTATGACTGTTCTCAGTAGGGTGATCTTCTGCAAACTAATATGTGGTGGAAAGAAAAATAAATGAAGCATGGCTATCCTAGCATTGATTTCTGCCACTAGTTTTGTTGAAAGAATAATGAAAAATCTTAAGAGCGAGTCGAGTTGCTTAAATTTTAGGAGCATATAGTGATAAAAATATGCCCCCTCTAATCTTCAGAGTAGAGAGCATTGTAGGCTTTAAATTGCTGCGCACTTGAGAAAAATGGTTTCACTATGAGAAAGAAATGAGATTTTAGAAGGCTAAGTGCAGCCAACCCTGTGTGCCTTTATGTGTATGCTAATGAATTTATTTTTATGAGGACTGTGATTTTTTTTTTTTTTTGCGGGGGGGCGGTGTGTGTGTTTGTTTTTGTTTTGGTGGGATTCCAGTGCAACTGGTGAAAGTTTCTGGAAGCCTTTGTGGAGGCTTGTGAACTAATCCGTAGCTGGTGGTTACCTTTCATTTGAAAGAGGCAGAATATGTGCATTAAGCATTACAATAACCTGTATTTAAATGTAAAGTCTTGATTCTTATTTACAACGAAAAATTTTGCTTTTCAGGGTTGCAAAGAATGCTCCACAAACCGTTGTTTTAACACATATACTTGTAATTTTTATTCAGTCTTGGATAATTTGTATATGCAGCCTGTTGAGCACTCAGTAGGAGCAGACTATTTTTAACCTTCATTTGTTTATGCAAAACTAGTTGAAACACAGCATTAGTTTAATCCTTTCTTCCTTTGTTTCGCACCTCGATTCTCTTACCAGGGTCCTATTCTTTAGGATTGCTACTGGGCCTGATTTATGAATCATCTGATGAAGAGCCAACTCCACTCCCAGAAATGTGCCTTAGGTAGAATTGTATGCCAGTGAGTCAGCTTTAGGGCAGCTTTTTCAAAGGAACACTATATAAATTACATGGTATCCATGTGGGGGTGGCTTAGTGTTATGAAAAATCTTCTCTCGAGCATCGTGCACACACATCCACACGGAGCTGAGTCAACTGGCTTGAGTTAAATTGAGTGCTGGTCACAGTTCTGTTGTTTTAAGTGCATGGTTATCTGTGACACTTACATGAAAATAAAAAAGAATGTGTGGTATCCTGGGGGAGGAGATGAGCATGTCCAAAAGACAGCAGTTGGGAAGTGCAGAAAGCATTGGTACTTCTACGCATGTCTGGATGCAGATTATTTTTTTTCTGACCGTGATCTAATTATTTGGATTGATTAGTTTTTAGTTACTTAGACGTTCTGTTGTTAGCCATGTCTGTATGTGTTACTTGTACTAGAATGTCACTGTTGAATTCGCTGAATGAAGTGTGTTGGCTTTTAATGGAAAGGAAGGCAATGGGAGTAGAAAAAAAGCATGACCAACATGCAGATACACCTACAAAGGTTCTTGGAGCAGCTTTGGAAGTGGCCGGAGTCGCATCTTCACATCTCCAGAGTTCTGTGTCTCTCTGTCAGAAGAGGGCGTAACCTTGGTCTTTGCCAAAAGTCTCTCCCATACTAGGAAGTGGACTTGTGCGTTCCGGTCAACTCATCAGTACCCAGGTCATGTGCTGCTTCTGTCCCTTCCCATCCCACCATCCTTAGACACATAGTCTGTCAAGTGTTTGATTCAGAGTTCTTGATGGGCTTGGCTGAGTTTTTACATTTGAAAACCCCAAAGTCAGCTGTTTTACGTAATTTTATTAGCCTCGGTTGTATACATTTGTCATTACCTCTCTCGCACCTCTGATTTATTCCATCTGTGCTCAGTTACGTTGGGAAAATGTGAGATATTGTAGTCCACTGGTGATGGAAATAATTGTTTATGTAAGAATGAGCCACTGTTAGTCTTCAGTTCTGTGTAAATATAAAAACTGTGGTGGTTTGACCCTGGGTGGACGCCAGGGGCCCACCAAAGCCTCTCTATCACTCCTCTCTTTAACCGGACAGAGGAGAGAAAAGTAAATCAAAAGGCTCGTGGTCGAGATAAGGACAGGGAGAGATCATTTGTCAGTTACCATCACGGGCAAAACAGGCTCAACTTGATAAAATTAATTTAATTTATTATCAATCAAAATCAGAGAAGGAGAGGATAAAACCCAGCTAAATCTTAAAACACCTTCACCCCACCCCTCCCTTCTTCCTGGGCTCAACTTCACTCCCAGTTTCTCTACCTACTCCCCACAGCGGCACAAGGGGATGGGAATGGGGGTTGGGTCAGTTCATCACACGTTGTCTCTGCCACTTCTTCTTCTTCTTTGGGAGAGGACCCTACCCCTGCTCCAGCATGGGGTCCCTCTCACGGGAGACAGTCCTCCACGAACTTCTCCAACGTGAGTCCTTCCAACAGGCTACAGTTCTTCATGAACTGCTCCAGCATGGGTCCATAATTTCCCCAGGGTGCAGTCCCTGAGGAGCAGACTGCTCCAGCGTTGGGTCCCCTGTGGGGTCACAAGTTCTGCCAGCAAACCTGCTTTGGCATGGGCTTCTCCCCCCATGGGTCCGCAAACTCTTGCCAGGAACCTGATCTGGCGTGGGCTTCCCACAGGGTCACAGCCTCCTCCCTTCGGCATCCACCCACTCTGGCGTGGGGTCCTCCCTGGGCTGCAGGGGGGGATCTGCTCCACTGTGGGCCCCCATGGGCTGCAGGGGCACAGCCTGCCTCACCATGGGCTGCACCAGGGGCTGGGGGGAATCTCTGCTCCGGCACCTGCAGCACCTCCTGCCCTCCTGCTGCACCCACCTGGGGGGTCTGCAGGGCTGTTTTCTCTCACATCCTCTCACTTCTCTTCTCTCTCTGGCTACTGAGCCGCAGTCGGGTTTTTTTCCTTCTTAAATATGTTATCACAGAGGCACTTCCACCATCGCTGATGGGCTTGGCCTTGGCCAGTGGTGGACACAGGGAAAAACTTTTGGCAGCTTCTCACAGAAGCCACCCCTGTAGCCCCCCCACTACCAACACCTTGCCACAGAAACCCAATACAGAAAACACATTCGGATTTAGATGAAAATACTGACTTTGTGGCGCTGGAGCTGTAAGGTAGTAGATGCTCTGTAAGAGTCTCTGTGTGTTCTGAACAAGTAACTCCTGGGCAGCAGTGCAGCTTAACTTTTAATTTGCATTGTCACAAAAGCTTAAAGAACGTACTTGATGTTACTTTCTGCAAAAATGTAGGTACAGTTTCTCATTTTTTTTTAAATTACACCTTGTGAATGAACGGCTAGTGCTGCGAGGAGGTAGGTTGTTCGAACTGTGTTCTTTCATTGCTAAAATAGCATTAAAAGACAATGTTCTGCTAGATAATTTGCTTCATTTAAACAATTGCTAGAACTGGCATAAGAAGGCAATACAGTTGTAAGCAGGGAAACATAGTGGTCTGCTGGACTCCAAATAAGGGGAAATGTGTCAGTAATAAAGTAAAGTGACTTCTAGCAGCAAGCTGCTATGAAAAACTTAGTACCTTTGAAGTAAGAATCTGTCATATCCACAGCTTTGAGAAAAAGAGCTGGTTTGCTTCACATAAGCTAGGCATTCTTTATCATGAATCAATTCAACAACACCTAAGATTATAATGAACAATTAAGATATTATGGTGTTTATTAAGTATTTCAGGGCTTATAATTTGTTTGGAAACTCACTTCTTTATGGCATTGCAGGATATACAGTTATAAAGAAGAACACTTGCTGAGAGCAAACCAAATAAAAATATTATGAAGGACGTATGGGTGGCCAGTTATTGATTGATAAAGGGCAGGTATGCCATCTTCAACGTATCTCTTTGTGCAGTAGTCTATCATAGAATCATTAAGGTTGGAAAAGACATCTAAGATCATCAAGTCAAGCCATGAACCCGACACCACCATGCCTACTAAACCGCATCTCAAAGTGCCACATCTGCATGTTTTTGGAACACCTCCAGAAATGGGGACTCGACCCCCTTCCCTGGGCAGCCCCTCCCAGTGCCTGACAGCCCCAAGGGGAAGGAATTGTTCCCCATGGCCAACCTCACCCTGCCCTGGCACAACTTGAGGCCGGTGCCCCTCGTCCCATCGCCCCTTCCCTGGGAGCAGAGCCCGACCCCCCCGGCTCCCCCCTCCTCTCCCAGCTCCGCTGCCCTTCTCTGGACACGCTCCAGCCCCCCCAGCTCCTTCGGGGAGGGAGGGGCCCAACCCTGACCCCAGCAGTCGAGGGGCGGCCCCCCCAGTGCCCAGCACAGGGGCACGGTCCCTGCCCTGCTCCTGCTGGCCACACCACTCCTGATACAAGCCAGGATGCCCCTGGCCCTCTTGGCCACCTGGGCACCCTGCTGGCTCATATTCAGCCCCCTGGCGACCAGCACCCCCAGGGTCTTTTCCGCCGGGCAGCTTTCCAGCCCCTCTGCCCCACACCTGGAGCGTTGCCTGGGGTTGTTGTGACCCCAGGGCAGGACCCGGCCCTTGGCCTTGTTGACCCTCACCCAGTTGGGCTGGGCCCATGGCTCCAGCCTGGCCAGGTCCCTCTGCAGAGCCCTCCTCCCCTCCAGCAGATCCACACTCCCCCCCCTAGTTTGGTGTCATCTGCAAAGTGACTGAGGGTGCCCTCCATCCCCTCATCCAGGCCATGGATAACGATGTGAAACAGAACTGGGCCCAGAACTGAGCCCTGGGGGACTCCGCTTGTGACCGGCCACCAACTGGATTTAACTCTCTTCATCACAGCTCTCTGGGCTCGGCCATCCAACCAGTGTTTTACCCAGTGAAGAGTATATATTACTTAATAGCATATATTCCATGATAGTTGTTCTATAGGAAGCTGTTAACACCTCTGTTTGAATATAATTTTTTGCTTTTTAATGATTTTTTTAATCTTCAAAAATACCTTCTCGGAGCAAGCAGTGGTGTGAAAGAAGCACTCGGTACCCTCTCCTGTGTGTACTTGGAACCTATGAGTTCAAGGTGTGATGAGACTAAACAGCAGGTAGTTTTTAATCAGATTTTTTTTTTTCAGAAGGGATGGTTTGTTGCTCACCCTCCCTTCCCTCATCTTCTTTCTGGCAGAAAATTTCACTTATCTTCTGGTTTTGTTTTCTGCTGCCTTAGTGAAGTAAATCTGACCAAGAAAAGGTGAGCCTGTTCTGGTGCAAAGGAGGGAATACGACTGCGCAGTCATGATTAGGCGGTAAAAGAGTAAGGAGTAAAACCCATCCCTGCTCGTGGCAGTGAGCTGTTAGGCTGGCTGGGCTGTCTCTGTTAATCTGACCTTCAGAATCCCTCTAGATTTCTTCACTGAAGGTCAGATTCCATAGTGTACAAATTATGTGCGTTTATAAATGAATCCATGATTTGAAAATATTTCGCAGGTAAAGGCACAGTGAGATAGTTAATGGCTTCTGCATACTGGTGTGTTCTGTGTGTGGCTGGAAAAAATAAAATCTTTTACAAAAATCTAGCTCAGAAGTTTTTACAGAATTGCCTTTTAAAATCATCGGTGCAGTATCTGTGCATCAGAGAAAGGAGAATGACATTTCTGAGCAATGTCTAATTAAGTATCCATCTGTGTCTGTAAGCATGACAGCTTATTTTTCAGTGCTGTTCTCATTTAAGTAAGAAACTGGTCTTTCTGTAGCGTCACCTTGAGATTACCTTTTCTAGTACTGTTACTAGAAAAGTGCGTGGCAAGAAAGGAACGGGAGTTTTTCACTCTAGTCTCATCCTCCCTCTGATCCATACGTTTCTGAACTAGGACTAAATCAGTACATTTCTTCTTTCTTTGAGACAGGGCTTTCCTTGGCATAGATACTTTCCCCTGAACTGTCTGTATTCTTCCCTGCAGCAAAGTCTGTCTGAGTCACGACAGACTTTTTTTCCACCCAGATAAATATCAAGTTCTTTTTTTACAGACTTAGTAATACTAGAATTGTTGACTTTTAAAATAGCCAGTTCAAGAGACCTGGAGAGTACAAACCCCATCGGAGCAAGTATTTTTTCCATGCACTGGGAAACACGCATCAGTGTTGACCAGATACACTTCTGCAAAGTTACTAGTCCCTGCGCTACCTTCTCACTGAAAATGTCATTCACTGATCCCCATGTGAGGGATCAAACCAGCGCGGTTTGCGTAGTTAAAGTCAGATATAATAAAAAAACCTTCTTAAGTCATTGAATAGACCGTTAGGAAGGTGTTACCGGGAGATGAAACATGATTTTTTTCTGGCTGATAGGCCAGAGAGATGGAAAGGCAACTTACAAGTGTTCTCATAGTCCCTTTGGAAGCTGTGAGGTAGGTGATGTTCCCAAGTAGGAGGTTTGTGAAAAGAGTCTCTAGTTCTCTTTGGCTGCCCTTGAGCCTTGTGTCGAGCTCTGTCCTTTGTGCTCCCCAGGCCAAAAGCATGAGTAGTGCAGAAGCTGTCCTGCAGTCATAATATGAGTATTTAAATACATTTCTTTTGGCCATTCTTTTATGTGTTTGAGCAACCAAATTTTTGCTTGCATGTGCATTGCAAAACTCTTAGAAAAGATATTTTTCTTTTCCAAGTGCATGACCAGAGCAAAGCTGGGAGTTGCACTAGCAGGTACAATACATATCCCCCTGCGTACAACTCTTGGCCAGTCACTCAGTCATCAAATCTGTGTCTTACTTAGCTATCTAGTAGGAGCATTTGCAGGTGAAATATGTAGAAATACTGATTTTATTACAGTATTGGGATGCGATTTTGTCTCAGAAAATGTATTCGTCATTTGGGTTTGTTGATGCTGTGCTGTGGCCTTGGAAATAAATTGGTTCGTACATAATATTTATTGCCTATATTAAATTACTATCTCCAGAAATTCTTTCAAGTTCCTTTCAGGAGAGTTCTACTCAGTGCAAGTGGTGGCAAACATTTTTCTTTATAAAATACAGGAACATATATATAGTATGTATTGGCGGGGGAGTAAAATGCTGGGGTTACTGTTTGGGGTTTTGTTTTGAGGTTAGTTTCATATTTGGCAGACCTAGAGTTGTCCTCTCCATCTTTCTTGCGTTGTCTGATACTAAGCTTGCTTTCCTTAACTGGTGTTCTGCTCCCATAAACATTTTAATAATTCCCTTCCACCATCCAGCATTTCATTAGCCTGAAGGAAGCATGAACTCTATTTTAATATTCTTCTAAAATGAAGTTTCAAAGTGGGTTAGGGCAGACAGCTTGTCACAGCACCTTTTAGAAGCAGGAAAGTAGCCTTATTCTGGGCTGCAGATGGAGGGGGGGGAGCAGCATACAGTTATGTTTACGGCAGCTTGGGATGGATCAGGGAACTGAAGAAGGATTGTCAGGGTAAGAAAGATATCTCTGAACCATCCATGCCTTCTCAGGATGCTCAAGTACTAATTGCCCTTCTCTGCAGAAAAGCATTTTTTAAAAACAGTCGACTAACTCTTACTACTGCTTTTTCTTGTCTACGCTTTTTTTGAAGTGCCATAAATTTATCATTTACTGTACTTCTAAACCCATAAGTGGTTTGTTCCATACCATTCATCTGTAAGCAAATGCGGTGACTGAAAGATCTTTATTCTGTGTTGAATTGCACGTGAACATTCAGGTGGAAGGCAAAGTGTGAATAATGAAGATAAAATGATAAATACTGATCTCTAAAACAAAATTTCCTGGAAGGTGCTTCAGGTACTTTTGGGTTCATAACGTGCAAGTTGTCAATCAGATAAATAGCTTGTGTTTTGTATTGCTTCAAATGCAATTTATGAAATTATGACTCGAAGTAAAGTGTAGGGTACTGGAGTGGGTGGATACTGCTTCTTGCTTGCAGCCCATACTATTTGATGCCTGGCAGATTTGAGAGAAACTAGGTCAGCCTGTATGTTCTCATACAACCAGGAGTTGTGTGGGAGACACTCAAGGAGCACTTGAGCAGTGTATTAGGTACTCCTAAAAGGTCTTTATGTGACTCACCAGCACGGTGGTTCTCTGCTGAGAACAAATCCATGTTACACATACCAAATGCTTCTAAAGACCTCACCCGTAGATGTCATAAACCCTGTATCCATGACAATTTAGTATCACTTTGTGGGGCTTCTTTTAAATACACCTTTGGTACATGAGATTTGCTGGCAGAGCGGTGCCACTGGAAAAGGAAGGTGTTTGTAGTCCTGTTCTGTTCAGCAGACACTCAATTTCTGCTCAAAGTGACTGGATTTCTCCTGTAAGTTTGCAAATTACCATAAAAACATCATAACTTTCTAAGGTTGAGGGCCTGTTCAACTGAAAGTAGATTTCTCAGAGATACGGAAACTGAACTATATTCTGGTCTGTCCCGGTAGATGATGACTACCAAGTCTGGGAATTTTCAGGCTGGCATTGTTCATAAGGGCTAAAATTCTCCATCAAAATGTGTTTAAAGTTCTAGGTAAAGAAGTTTAGGGTATGTTGCTTACAATATATTGATTTAAACATTATAAAGGAAGAGTTTAGATTTTTTTTTTAAATTTTATTTTCTGATCCGTTTTGATTATTTTAGTGAGGTGAGCCACGTTTAATATGATTCCAGTACAGTCTTTCATGGGTGTGTAAAAGGAAGAATAGTTTGGTGTAACAGGATGAGTTCACTAGGAAAGAGTAAATGAAGAAAACCAATACGACACTGAACCATGCTGTCTGTGATGGAAAGCAATGCATTGTTCAGGTAATACTGTGAAGAGCAGGACTGAGCGAGTTATATTTGGGTAAATTACTCTTTACTGTTCTGTTCTTGTGCAGGCTGCTGTGTCGCTGAAGTCCGTATCTAGTTCACCCAGTCTTCCAGACCACGTGCTCCATGCTTTGAGACCAGGAGGACCTTGGTGTTCTGAAATGAAGATGGAGGCAGTGGGAAAAGCAGAGGAACTTGTTGATTCGGAAGTTCCGCCAAAGACTTCTGAAAAGCAAGAGACTGCTCCTGATGAAGACGGACCTATAGAACTGGAGACGCAAGCTCAGAAAGACAACGTGCCCGCTGCAGCAGACTCTGCGGTGCTCTCTTCAATGCCTTGCTTACTGATGGAACTGAGGCGAGACTCCTCGGAGTCTCAGCTGGCATCAACAGAGAGCGATAAGCCAACGGGTAGTCGAGTTTACGAGAGTGACTCTTCTAATCATTGCATGCTTTCCCCTTCTTCCAGCGGGCATTTGGCTGACTCAGATACATTGTCTTCCACAGAAGAGAATGAGCCCTGTCAAGCTGAAGCTGCTGTAGAGGGAGACCCTTCTGCCGTGTCTGGGGCTGCAGTTGGGAGGAAATCCAGGCGATCCAGGTCCGAAAGTGAAACTTCAACGATGGCGGCCAAGAAAAACCGACAGTCTAGTGATAAGCAGAATGGTCGAGTTACCAAGGTAAAAGGGCATCGAAGCCAAAAGCACAAAGAAAGAATCCGGCTGCTAAGGCAGAAACGGGAGGCAGCTGCTCGCAAGAAGTACAACCTGCTGCAGGACAGCAGTACCAGTGACAGTGACCTGACGTGTGACTCGAGCACGAGTTCATCAGATGATGATGAAGAGGTTTCAGGGAGCAGCAAGACAATCACTGCAGAGATACCAGGTAGAGGATGTTTTTTAAACTGAACTGTAACGCATCTGACATCGTTTCTCAGCTGTCATGCTAATTTAGATGAGTGACACTTGAGAAAAACCAGGATAACTGCAGCTCTGTGTAAATTTGAAGACTGCAGTATATTAACAAGACATGGGCAAATTTTAAAATCTGTTCTGAGGTTTCAGTGCACTTTTGCACACCAACAAAGCATAGAAGTGGTAAATTGGAGGAAGGACTATCTTTGAATTCTGGAATTTTCAGATCTTTTCCTTTGTAAGCCTATATGAACTCCTGTCAGTGCTGTCAAATCCCATTAGATGGTGATAATCTAATAAATACATTCTTAAGATAAGTGGCCAGCTTTGCTTTAATATATTAAGACCACAGCTCGGCAGCTGTGTTAGAAATGGCATGGCATACCTCTTGCCCGTGTTACAGTAAGGCCCTGTTCATTACTGCACTTACGCCGTGCTTTCAGCTCCACATTTCAGTGCATGACAAACCTACTTAGCCTTATTGTAAATTCTTGCAGATTGCAGCTGGTCACCTATTTTAGGACATAAATACGAATTTGTTCACACAGGTGCCCAAGCTACATCCACACCTAAATTTTCAACATTTTAGACAAAGCTGTTACCATTTGCCTCTGTCATAAGGATCTATAATTTTTACACTTTTAATTTTCTGAAACTTCCATGTTGAGACTGGAGGCAGCAAATTGTAGGGGCCTTCTCATAATTTTATTAGCAAAAGAAAGATGAATTCTTCAAGTTTTTTGTCTGCCGAGTCTTTGTTATTTTATTAGCGCAAGTGCCGTGGACAGGATTTTGTGTGAATTATTCTTGCAGCATATTATACCATAGAACCGTCATCATATGGCATTCTTCATATGGCAATCAAAATAAAATCACATCAAAATAAACTTTTTTGGCTTGCCAATTTTTACTGGGTTGCATGCCTTTTTGCCTCTTGTGCTAGAAGATTTTTTTTTTTTGAGATCAATACCGGCTTACATAGGGCAAGAACATTTAAAGGAAAACTGCAATAATTAGTTGCCGAACTGATATTTATTAGATGAATTATTTAAAATATTTGCAGCAGATTTTACAAATAATTGTGTTTTAACTGACTTGATTATGGTGAATGATTCTGTCACCATGAGAACTGGCATTTTTCCCACATGTTGCTAGAAGCAGGCTGCACAAAGGAAGTTAATGTTTATTTTAATGTTTATTATTAGAAAGTCTGGGAGAAGCATAGTCCTCCTATAATTATTGTGTAATGGACTTTTAATAGAAATTCTAAAATTATTTTTACCAATTTAGTAGTTAGTCAAACTTCTAGTTTTCATAGTTTTGCCACCTTTTTATTTACTGTAGTTTAACTTTGCTGCGCAATTAAAGCCTGATTTAAAGCCTGCTGAAGAAGACTATTTCACTGAGTTTTGGGGCAGGTTCTTCCCCACCCCTAAGAAAACCCAAAACACACACAGTAAATCCCCTAGGTTATGTTCATTTTCAAATTATAAAAGCACCTTGTGACCCAGAAAGGCACCACATGGTATTTTCAGATCTGCCTAGATTCCTGACTTCCATTGCGGAGACCTGAAACCACTCTAGGGTACTTTTTCTGTGCCACTAGGCTGTTTTGTATTTGAGTCTTAACCATGAGATTCTTGCAGTGAAAAGGTCCCGTTGCAGTCCACAAAGAGCTTGATGATTTAATGACGATTACACCAAGGCCCAATTTTACCTGTGATGCAAAATGTGGGAGTGCAAAAACCATCCTGAGGAACAGTGACCTTTATTTTTATTTTGTAACCTGTATCCGCTTGATACTAAATTACATGTAAGACATTACAAACTTTTGAGCTGTGCTTTTGGAATTAGGTGCAATGCATACCTGCCACATTGCGGTTTTCCTTTAAACAGAAGCGACTTTGGTTTGTGGGAAGCAGTCTCCAAGTACAGGAGAAAAATATTCTCTGTAGAGATAAGGACAAGGTTGGCCAAAAATGCATCCTATGCTATTTGTGGGTTAATGAAACGTTGTGGTCTTAACAGATGCAGTGGAGCTGTCAGAGTAGGACTCCCCAGCTCTCCGTTGCAGTGGTAGGTTCACGTGCCACCTGCGATCCCTCTTCTTGGAACTGGCAAAGTGCTTAACTTGAATTATTGTTTTGACTAGAAAGCCATTTTAGTGCACTTAGCCTTACACTGTGAGTACCCTCAAAATTTAGGGAATGAACACGTAGTTAGAAAATAATACAGGGTATGAAAAAGCATTACTGGAAATTCAGGTCACAAGTGTCCTCTGCACACCGTCAAAAGCTAAGACTTGAACTTAAAGCTTGATACTTGAACTTGAGTGTCAAGAAACTACAGTGCACCTGTCAGAAGGACATAAGCATGGAAGAAAATGTGCCTTTACTTTGGAAAAAAAGTCAGTGCACATTGATGGAGAAGAGTTTTACATGTAGCCTGTGTTCCCCTTAGTCTTGCTGTATTTGGACACTTCAGCTGTACTCTTGGTTACTGTCTCAACATAGCTTGTTATTGGGACTGATTTTCAAAAGTCTGTTCTCTGAAAAATAGCTTTGCCAACAGAGATGCTCTAAAATTTTTAGTGACAGTTAAATTAACATGGCCTTTGTGTACAATGGTGGTATTTACTCTGGCTCTTAACGGTCTATTGAGACATGCAGTGTTCAGACTTGTCTGTGGTCTGAAAATTAAGTGCCACATTTGAGAATACAGTAGTAGTCTTTCATGTCACGTTACTAAACCCCTTCCATTTTAATAGCGCAGTTATTTTTTTCAAACCATCCACATGACTGGCTCTGGAATATGTTTGGCTAAATTAGTAGGGTAAGGGAAGTGTTCAGTGAAATACGTAATAACGCCGTGAACATCTGTAGTGCCATTAGCTTCATTTTTTGCGTGTACCCAAGTTGTGAACTGAGCAATCATGGAGCAGAGAGTTGGTTCTCTCTGCTGAACTCAAATGTAACGTGGATTAAAATGCTGGCAGTCATCTTTTTCTTCTCAACAAAGATTGACGAGTAAAGAGTTGAGATCTTATTGATGATACTTCAGTACAAACATTGTAAGCTAATTAGGAGCTGAGCACAATATGATATTTTATTCCAAATATATTACAAGGTGTTACTTTATACCTGAAAATTCAGGTTCCATCTGAATTTCATGGATGCTGCTGAGAATCTTGTCACTGACCTGAGCAGTCATAAACTTAGACTCTTAATTCAGGGAATGCCATGGGTTTTGAATTATGGCAGATGAGGAGCATTTTCTTACCTTTTAATGATTGAGCCTCTCTGTTGGCATTTCGGACTTTAGCATTCTGTGACAAGTACTAGATAGCATTCCCTTCGAGCATAAGATGATCTTTGAGCCCTGAAATAGGTTCTGCTGGACCTGCTGCTGTTAAAAGTCTTTCCTTTAAACAGTTTCAAATTTGACCATGCAAATTAACTCTGAATGAAATTGTCATGAGAGCAAGTCTGGGAATCAATATTTATTTATGTGCAAACACCTTTCTTTGGAGGAAGGAAGGGAGGGGGCTTTAAAAAATTCAAGTAGAATATGAAAAAAACTGGCATTTCATCACCATTATGCTTTCTACAGCTCAGAAAAATCTGAATTGAAATAGGGCTGATTCATGTTTTAGGCTTACAAAGAAATTTTTAGAAAGTTTGAGTATCAATGTTAAAAACGGGTGTTTTGAAGCTCGTATTTTCTTCAAAAAGAAGAAAACTGATTTCAATATGTAAAAATCCAAAGAGAGGAGAACAATGCATGTGAGAGACTCTCAGCCAGGTTAATTCCCCTTAAGAATTTTGCATAGACCTTGGATGAAACGTCTTGCGAGGGATTAATTTGGTTGAACAGAAAATGGCAATTATATTACAACAGGGGGAAAAAAAATCTGTTAAGAGTGATTTGCAGTAAAATACTCCTTTGGAAGTGTCGGGTAGCATAACAACACAGAGGAATCCACCATCAGTAATTAGAATGAAGATGCAACATATCTTCTTAAATTGTTATGCTGCCAGACTTCCTAAATTAAATAATTTTGGATTTGGTTATTGTTTAGACAGGACTTAATAGATGCTGTAAAGAGACAGCACTGGGACATTTCTTAGATGCTGTTGTGCGGGACGTGTTGTTTTGAAAATAAGACACGAGTCTTGGATTCTGACCCCTTTGTGGTTGTAAATTTCTTTGCCTTTTATATTGGCGTAACTTCAAAAACTATAGGGCTGTAAGTTTACAGATAGCAAAGGGACCAATTAGATAAATAAATAGATACATTTTAATATAATAAAAATGCATTTTTAGGCTTGATTTTCTTTTTAACCCTGCAGGCCACCAGTAAAGATTAGATTGAAAAAGGCTTGTTTTAAGAACTGCAAGGGAAGCATTTGAAACATTGATTCGCTGCTACTGTAAGTTGTGGATATACTACGAATGATGCCTTTTAAAAATAGTGTTGCAGGGTAATACATATTTCGATACATCATCTCTTCAGTTTACAAAACCGTTTTGTCATATTTGACAATGCTAGTTAATTCTTTACTTTAAAAGCCTAGCTAGATTAAGTCTCACATATTGCCATCAGTAGTTTTTATTTAAATTGCAATTAAAACTTACTCAGCATTACTTAGAAGTGTCTGACTGTAAGCCTGTGGAAGTCAGAAAGTCTGCCATTTAGTTTCTCGATCCTGCAATTAGATCCCTGACTAAAGACAAACAAACAGAATCATATTGGATGTTCAACACTAGGAGTATATGAACAGAAGAAATACTTTTTTTCAGGGAGGAGAAAGACCTTGAATACACAAAAGGAACCACGTTTTAGGAGAAGTACCATTTTACTTACTTTTAGTTAAAATGCGATCAGGGGGATGTCAATTAGTTGCTATAAAGTAATTTATTTTTGAGCAGAGGACCCGAATGCTGAATTTCCAGCCTGTCTGATAGGTGAACAGATGGGAGAGAAGACCTAAAAAGTAGGGCTTTTAATTGAATGTTTTTGGCCCCCGACAGGTAGCATTGCTATTGCTCAGAAAGAGGAGAATAATCCTGGGCTTTGTTTAGCTGTTACTGAAGGACTTAACGTATACCTCATTTAAGTAGCTCCTAAAAAGAATGTATTGTTTAAGTAATACTGTAACTTCATGTACACAGAGAAATCCCAATAAAGACCTAGTGCCTTATGTTTTTATTAGAATATATTTGCTTAGTTTGTGCAATGCTTTCTTTCATTCTTAGGATATTTTCTATTATTCTTAAGCTAGAGGATTCCACAAGTTGCACGTTTACATATTGAATTGTCGGGTTCTGTAGCTGCTTTGTGTAGTTTAATGTGATGCTTGTCTTGTTTTGGAACTACCTTAGGTTAACGGGTGTGTTCAGACAGCACGCACGTATTTGTTATGCCTCAAGCAGGTACAGAGCTTCATTTTCTTGGTGTTTTATTGCTTCCTAGAGGATGCCTTAGTGAACTCTAAACTTAAGAAAAGGCAGCAGTATCTGTATTTTTACTGATATGTAGAATAAGGTAATGAGGATGGCCTTCTCTTCTTGCTGCTAAAGTTCTCTCCGACAATCCCAAAGCCAGTCATTTTAACCATCTTTTTGATGGGTAGAAGGAAGGAGAACAATTTGCTTCCAACTATGCCCTGTCTGTGTTCTGCCTTGGCTTAGAAGTAACACCAGAAATGCCGGCGGCTCGTGCGATGAAGGGCATGCTTCTAGTCCGTGTGAGGTTGACCACTCCAACGTGTTGTGTCATGTGGGTTACCCTGTGATGTAGCTGTGTCCGTCAGACCTAACAGAGGGTGCTTTCAGCTCAAGTATGAGCATAGCATTCGCTTATCTCTTTATGTTTGTGTGTATGTGTTTGTGTTGTGTATTCTCTTCATTGGCCTTTAGTGTGTTTTCCAAAAACTTAGACCAAGAGCTTTGGGCTTGGCCACTTTAGAGGCTGCAATCATTGTTATCAGCCTTTATCTCTGTTATCTTGTGTACAAGTTTGTGTGCGTTTAACGGTCCATTATAAAAGGGTTCAAGTATGTAAGTAAACGATGCTTAATTGTTCAGGTTTATCAGTCAAACTAGTATTTTGCATCGCAGCTTAACAGAACTAAATATGTTATTGTACAATGGTTTTGACACCTTCAGTTTAATTCAGAACAGAAATTGCAAAGGAATTGGATTAATTCGGTTTATTTAAAAAAAAAGACCTTTGTGACAGAATTGTCTGAGAATTCTAGAATAAAAATTATTTTGAAGGCAAAATTTCTATTAAAACCTCAGTGACTGTGAGTGTAAAATGATTTGGGGTTTTTTGTTGGTTAATATTTGCTAATTCCTCCCCCATTGTCATATCCAAAGGACACAATTAGAAAAATTTGTTTTCCTGAGTTAACATGCCTTAATAAACAATATTATGTTCTTACTTAATGATGTCTTATCAAATGGCCTCAATGTCTTTAAAGCTGGCTTCAGTCGTGCTGGGGGATCTGGAGGAGCGACCAGGGAAATTCCAGGATTGCTTGACAGGGGCACCGTGTGGGATAGGAACTGCATAGGCAATGTCCTGGAAGAGGCCATGAACTGCTTTGCCGAGATGCAGAGGCAGACAGAGGAGAAATTTCGCATGTGGATAGAAAAGCTAACCCGTCTTGACACAGATGAAGAAAGCAAGCAACAACTGGAGCCCAGGGAACCTAAAATTCAACTAGTTGGCCAAAGAATCCCCCCTACCACACAGTCAGGGGCTTTCATACAGATGCCTGATAGCCAAGTACTTCCACAGCCGTCGTTTAATTCGTACGTGGGCTATCAAAATGTCGATGCTGCGCTAGAGTTTCCAGCGACTTTTAATAACAATTTTCCACCTATCTTTCCAGAGAATGGCAATATTGCAGAGCCTGATCTCAATCAATCATAAACTTTAAAAAAAAATCCAGTCTTTACAATCTTGATGTTACTTTGGATTATGCTAAAAACAAGGTTTGCTTTTCTCTTCCTATATGTTTGTTTTGTTTTCTCTTTTGGGTTTTATTACCATGTTGTTTTTTTTTTTTTTTAATTTATAGAGAATATATATGTAGCTTAAAAAAACCCCACAGTACACTCATGTGCATGTGCCAGCACACACATACAAATACCTTTAAAAGTGTGGGGGGGGAACCACCCCAAGCTTTCATCACCAAACTTGGGAAAATATAACTTAGAATTCTTGTTTAGCAACCCCCAAACCAGTAGAGCTATGTTTGTTACAATGGGAGCATTCAGAGTATTCTTCCAAATGCTCTTTTTGCATGTTAAAACATTTATATAAGGAAATAAGTTTTTATATTTAAAGATGTAAAGTACCCTAGAGAACTGGGCTAGATAAAGACCCTTAACGTTTCCTTAAGTATCTGTTTACTCTCAAGTTTTGCAGCTTGAACGTCGCACATTAGTTGTTTCTTCTTCCTTTTTAGGCAGAAGTAATAAATAAGTTTACCCTAAAGATTTAGCTATATATAACAAGTGTGCACAACTGATTTTTTTTTTTTGTCTCCCATTTAGTAGTTCATTTTCTGTCCAGAGTTTTTATTAATGTCACTGCTGTGTTGCACATGGCATATTTATGGAAGCAGCTGTCTTATATTGTGTGCAGAAAGACACACATGTATACATACATTTTTGTGTTTGGATTGGGTGGAAGTCATCTCCTCTAATTTTAGGTGTCTAGTTTGCTGTTCTGTGGATCTCCTTCGGAGTCAATGGGGAAGAGAGAAGCACCTACAGAGGATACCTCCTGGCAGTGTCTTTCTCTTCCATTAGTTGTCCAAACCTCCCTTATAAACAGTTTAGAATAGGTAACTTTTGGCTAAAATTAGGTGAGATGAATCACACCCAACTGCGTGTGCATGCATGACCCGTGCACACAAAGCGCTGCTGCTTCCTTCTGTATATACGATCCAACTGCATCCTTCATGCTAGAATAAAAATAGTCGTGTCAGCCCTAAGATAAGCAGCCTTCGGTGGATGGATTGAGTCTTGGCACAGGAATTTAAAGGAAGGCTTGACAGGCAGGTTAGTAAACACTGTGGTGGTCTGAAGGTATGGGTGAGACAGCAAGAGCTTCTTCTGAACCATGTCTGAATGCCACTGAAATCATTATTCACTTGTGATGGGGAATGGCAGAACATTAATTTCAGTTAAATAATGCAGTAACTTGCTATTGTGTGGATTTTTTTATACTGATAGTTATCCTCAATAGGCAGGCTTGAAACTGTGATGTTTAAAGTAGGATTAATTTAAACTGTATATTAGAAATCTCTATTTAATTCTTATTATTATCACTACACACAGGGATTTTTTTGGTCACCTCTCCATTAAGGCCTTTCTTCATGTGAAGTAACTTTTCCATAGCTACCAAAAATGTGTATTTATCATCAGTTAGAACTTGCTAAAAGTTTCTAATTCAAATTAAAATTCTAAGAATGGAAATATGAAAGTCTTTGCATAGACATAGTTTAAGTAAAGACAACACTATAGGTCTCCTTTAGCCCTGCTATTTTGCCTTTTAAGCCACAGTCACTTATTTTTTTTCCTAATTATGTTAGTGTAATTCCTTTTCTTCCTATTGGAAATAACCACTGTATCTTCTGTAGGTCTGACTTTTTTCCCTCCCTGAAGTCAGTGGGAGTTTTTCTATCCATTTATGTGAGTGTTTGGATCAAACCTGTAACAGGAACTCAAGAAATGCCGTTTGTTATCAGTATAATACTAACACTGGTGTTTTAACATTGTTCTTGGCCCAGAGTTATTTTTTTCTTTTAAAGTATGTGATGCCTTCATTAAAAAAAAATGAGGTTAGAGAGCTGTGTTATTTTCAGAGTAACTGTTTGAGAGACTATGCAGGAGATAATTTTTAAGTACTGGAATAAATTCTTTACAGATCACCTTCATGCATAATTTTGATACAAAGATTTTGATATGAACTTGTAAGAAAACTCCCACATCTGAAATCGCGTGCATTTTTAACTTAACTATAGGTAAAAGTTAAATGAGTTATTTTATGTTTGATTGCAATTTAATAAACTTGTCCTTGTCTGTTTAAAATTTAAGATCCTTCAGGGAAGATTATTTGCTGATACATATAAAAAAAAATCTGATCCTTCTGGTGTTCATAGATTTTATATATATACATATATACACCTTTATGACGATGATAAGAGCAGCATATTTTAAAGCATGACAACTTTATAAGTCTTCCCATGCATGCAGAAGCAGCTTCTTGCAGTGACTGGTTTCTTTTAATGCCTAAGAGTCACTTAACTCAGTATGCCTGTAAGCATGCCCTTACCCTTTTTTATAAAATAGGATATATGGAGCAATTAGGTACTTCAAAACAAATTGTGTAACGAGATCTGCTGAACTTATCTCTCAGACTGAAACAGACTTTTACGTACTGATCTCACAAATGGATGGTAGCTTTGTTAGGGATGTAGCCAGTGGAATTTCTGCCAACTTTCAATGTCTTGGTTAGGTGATCTCTTAAAAACAATAAAAAATATTGAAAACATCGAGTGTATTAATAGGTAAAAAATTGGATTTGGTTACTGTAGGCAAAAATTAAAAACCGTCAAACATCTTTATCCATTTTAGTTAGTTGGTTTGGGTTTTTTTCAAATCAAGTAGCTATGAATATGAAAGAACAAGCAGGGGATTATAGCAGTTGAGCATACAGACTGTACTCTTTCTAGGGTAAAATTGTTCCAAGACAAACCCAGAAGACTGAGGGAATAGTTCATAGTGGTACAATTTTAACTTAATTTCCCCACAAGAGCCACCAAGTGTTAAGAACACCTGGACAAGACTGGTGGTTGTAAATAGTTTTGTAAATGGTGAATATTATTTTGTTTGGTCGCTCTGAAAGTGAAAACTTGCCTCAAACCTGGTGCCAGATCTTCAGCTGCCATAAATCAGCTCCCTTGAAATGAAAAACGTGCATTGATTTATACAGTTGAATGTCTGGTTCGTGAGCTTGTTTTCCATGTGAAGAAGTTCCTGAGAGGGAACCCCACCTTTCTGTTGCTCAGGTGTAGTATAACCTACCTGATGAAGGATTTGGCAGGCTGTGCAATGAAACAGGAGCATCTCTCTTCTTGCTTTGCGCTGTGAATTTGAAAGATGCAGAGCACTGAAGAAACCAACCTTCAGATACCAAGGCTAGTGATGAGTCTGTATTTTAAATGTGTGTGCGACAGCCTTTGGCATCTTTTTGAGAAAACAGATTCCTAATACATAATTTCAGATATTTTTTTTTTCCTGGAAATATTTTTGCTATATTATGTGACTGCAGTTGTTTGTCACGATTTCCATTATAAGCTCTTACTTGCAAAGGGCTTTGACTAGAAACTTTCAGGGAGTTAAAATTTCTTCAGCTGAAATTTTAACACAAATTTTAATCTCATCCATTCCGTATGTCATTAAAGCAGTCTGGCCTTATTTAAGACTATCTTAAAATTGTCAGAAAGAAACGCTTCTACTTTCCAACCCAGAGTTACATTTTGATGCTCGCATCTCAACAAATTACTTCAAACCCACCAAATTTAACAAGTAGAGGAGAAATCAGTAGCAGTTTTGCACAGACATGGAGGATCACAGCTGATAATTTCGTTTCTCTAATTGCCCAAGGTTTTATGCTTCAGAATGGAGTAAAGAAACATTCTAGTTTCTTTAACGAGTTTTACTTATGGTTTGAAAGAGCAAATGCATCAAGTCAGGTCAGCTGGTGTAGATTGGTGTTGCTCCAGGGAAGATGGTGCCAGTTTAAACCCAACTGGCTTACTCAAGTTTCTGTATTGCCATTTTTAATATCGAATTATATGTTTCCAACGTGGCAGCCGTTTGCATGGGAGTCATCGAACACCCGTATGACTCCAGAGTCGGGATTTGGTAGCGAGCGCATCTTTTTGTGCAAGTGCAAAAGAAACAAGTCTTTATGTAAAGGCTCAATTTAAATGTCGCTAAATGTCAAACTGACAGTTCGGTAAATGAAAAATTAAAGGATCTGCCCCTCGAATTGGACCCTACGGAGGAGCCCTTGGCAGTCCAGGGCCTTCAGCGTTCAGTGTTTATACAGGCTTGGCTGCAGGGTCTTCCCTCCCTTGAGTGGGGTTTGGTAAGGAAGGTCCTCAGGAAACTCCACCCTTCACACATCGTTTTATCGGAGGGTTTGGGGTTTTGCTTCACACACTTCTAACAAAACATCTGAATTTTCAGTTTTTATTTAGAAAAAAAATAATAAGGTAACACGCAACATAAAACATGCAAGTAAAGGCAGTGAAGCTTCATTCTAGTGTTTCTACTGAGCAGGGGAAAAAAAAAGAAAATTCTTAAACCTTTCAGATATACTGCTCTTTGGTGTTATTTTTAATAGCATTAGGACAAAATAATTTAGGCAGAAATACACATCTCTTTTTTTTTTTTAAGTTCACAGTGTCTTTTAGTGTTTCTTCAGGACCGTTAGGTTATTGTATCTGAGCTGCTAGATTTAAGGCTGGAGGACCAATCTTAACTTCAGTGAAACAGGATTGTATTTGGCAAATTGAATTTTACAAATTGAAACTTATTTATTATCATTGATTTCTCTTGTTAAAATATTTTGTCTCTTCCTGTGTCTACACACTGTAAATATTTTTTTTTTAAAGTAATATTTCAAGGGCATTAAGAAATTAAATCCTAGCCCTATTGAAGCCGGTAGAAAATTTCTACTGCTTTCAATGGGGCTAGCAGTTCACCTCATTAGAAACTGAACTTATTCTGCATTTTTTGGTCAGAGAATCCTTCAGCTGACTTTAAGGGGAGTCTTTGCCTGATAAGTGTGTATAAATCAGGGCAATTGAGTAGATGTTTTTAAAATAATGAAGGTCTGCACCGTGCCTGCTGCAGTTACATTTGGAAGCATTAAAGCAAATGCGCTGTGTAATTTGTACTGTAGAAGCTAAAGCATTCAGGCTGATTGATAGAGATGGACAGTACCTTGCAAAACACACAGCTAGAAACCGGTCCATCTCACAAATTTTATTAGTCTCATAGTGTTAGATCATCAAAATGAAGGCACATGGAAAATAGGCTTATTAAATTAGAAGCGATTTCACGTGCTCTGTTAAATCTCGCAGACTGATTGAGCAGGGGGTTAGGCTGGACCATCAAAAGTTCTGCGTCGGGGCTGTACTGGTCCTTCCCTGGGAAGATGCAGTTTGTACTTGCAAAAATGTGATGTTTTCTGGAGGGGTGCGTGTGGGGTGCGTGTTTGCCTGCCTTTTCCTAACGTACGTTGTATTTGCATAGGGACTTTTTTTTTTTTTGACTGTCATAGCTATGTAAGAGTAGGGTGTGTTGGTTTCCAAAACCCTCCTGATACACTTCTGCAAGCAAAACTGGCAAAGAGATCTGGCTAATCCATCTGCTTCTGTAATTAATGAATCATTAGGTGGCATCAGAGAAAACACATCCTATCACGAGATGTGAAGCGCACGCCGCTTCCTGATGTTTTCCATACACAGCCCTGTTCCATGTGCCTTTGCTTAACGCACAATGAAAAAGACTTTATCGTGTTTTTATTTATAATTTGGTAAAACAAACCCAAGGTATTTTCCATCTAGTCATCAAAAAGCCTGAAAGAATGAATGTTGATCAGCAAGACTTGAATTTTTGAGAATCATAGAATTATGGAATTTTTGAGATCTCTTTTGGTGCGCTATATTAAAAATGATCCAGTCTGAGAACAGATTCCCATTCGATCATGTTGGTTTGATTTTATTATTTTATTATTATGGTAAAAAAACACCAAACAAAAGCTTTACTGCGTGAAATGAAGGAAAATGTGAGGAAAGTGGATTTAACGATAACTTTGTTCACGTCATGATTTTTAGAGAGAGTGTTGTTACACTACTATTGTTTTTTATTGTATTTACAATGTATTCTTTGCCTAACCCTGTAAATTTTGAAATGTAACTACTGTAACCTGGAATAAATAAATAAATATACATAGTAATGAAGTGTTTCATGTTCTAAACAACATAAAAAAGCACAGATCTCCTGCCCTACTTTGCCCCCCCTTTGGGAATTGTTTTAGGGTTCAGCTAGTTTGTGCCATTTGAACTGCACATCACTTTATTTAACTGCAGCTCTGGATCATGTTTTAGATCATACCAAGTTTGTATTGTTTATCTAAAACAAAAAGACTGTCACTGCAGCCTGTAGTCTTGTACACGAAGCCTTTCTGTTTGGATCAAAGTTACTGATGTGTCTGTCTACTGTAAAACTATTCTGGCAAGTCACTTAAGATGAATCTTCTATTTTTTTGGCACACAAAATATGATTATTTTGATTACTGTAATGATCAGCTGATCTTAAAATTTATATGGGTATTGAAGTCCATCCTGTGTTTTGCTTAATCCTGAAGTGAATGGAGTTATCTCTTAACTTCAAGTGTCAAGTGTAAATGAGGGCGTTCTTAGATCTTCTGTTATTTTAAAATGTCTCAGTATTCTCTCTTGTTATATAAAAATAAATGCAGTTTTGTGCGGAGTATTGAGATGGAGACAAAGCAGTGCCTGCATTCACAGGGAAGATGGAGAGGTGAGGCTGGAAGAAGGTGTGTCTCCTTGGTCTTGTGATGACCTGGGTGCCTCTGTGGGCTGCCCTGTTAGTTTTTGCAGGTTTCATGAACGTGTTCCTAAACACTATTTTTAAACTCCTCAATAATTTAGCAGTTAAAAACTGCTTGGTAATTTGAGGGGAGTGTTTTTCTCAGCAAAGTGAGCTCTTCTGTTTGTTAGCCTGGAGCAAGCTGCGAATCTCTGCTTGCCTCAGTTTCCCCCATAGGCAAAAGGAGGTTAATAACCACCTTGGAGCTCTTTGAGATCCACTAATGGGAAGCTTTTGTAAGAATGAAGTGCTGTAATTATTATTGCTATTATTATTCTACCTGTTCCCTGTGTTTTAAAGCTTAGGGTGATATTCACACCTAAATAAGGCTCCACGGCTCCTCATTGGAAAGACACTGATGACTCCAGAAGGCGATTCAGACCACCAAAGTGTGGCTTTTAATTTTGAAATTATTTCAATCGGGATAGTCCTCTGGAGATTTCAGTCTTTTTCTGCTACTCTCAGAGAAAATACAACGAAGTTTAAATCCCATCCCTAAGGCTGGAGTTCATCTTGCTAAACTTCAGCAGTGTAAAAGGTAGACGAGGTGGTTGTCTAAGCTCTTTCTGCGTGCTGGGGAAGGAGGGGAGATGATGATGCTCGAGGCCACAATTTCCAGGCTGAGATTACTTGACCCTGAAGTTCCTCTCTCTGGCTTCAGTGGGAGGGAGTTTAGGTGATGAGCTTGACACTACATGCCTAGATTTAAGAAAGCTTAAAGAGAAATAATGACTTAAAGGACTAAATATCCTGTTCAGGTTCTGCTAGCTAATGTCTTTTGTTTCTTATGATAAAGCACTGCTGTGCATCGATACGCAGCTCTTGCAGTGCAAAGGTATGGTGCTTCTTACAGGATTGCTGCTTTTAGCCTACAGCTGAAATCTTATGGTTGATTCCCCCTTTTTGCTTCTGCTGCCATTATAATGAATTAAGACATAATAGGAGTGTGGGTCTTACAGCACAGTTTAGACCACTGAATGTTGAAATGTGGCTCTGTGAAAAGCATGAGTGTCTAGCAGATAAGGAATTACTGAATTTTCTATTTTGCAAGCTTGAAATAAAAATTAGCATGTGTAGACCTGAATTTTTGCGCGTGTGGCTTCTGATTCAGTTGTCCTGAGCAAAATCAGTTTTGATGAGTTGTGTAAATTAAGGGAGAATTGGACACTTGGAAACGCTGTCCCCATGATGACCTCTTCCTCTGAATTCTTAAAAAAAAAAAAAAAAAAGCAGTCTTTCCCTGCTCCTGTTAACATTAAAATGTCAACAGCTGTATTTTGCTGCTGGTACTTATTAACTTCCAGCCTTGTCTTTGTCAAGCATTTATTGCTTTAGAAATGAATTAAAGCTTATCACCAGGGAAATGCAAGTCTTCAGCTACCGTGGCTTCTCAAAAGCCATGATTTTTCTTCAACAGATTGCTTAAATTACTGACCAGGGAACCTCCCAATTGTGCTACATTAAATTTTGATTCTGGTGTGGTTTGTTGTGGTGTCTGTTTTTCTATCTGTTGAAATCCTGTTACAGCCAGTAATTACGAGGAGTGGCTCTATAGTAGGGAAAAGATGTCAGTTTGCAGCTATGGCTGTAGTTAATCCTTTTACCTTTTCAACCTGAAAGCTTTTTTTCACTTATTTCCTAGCTGAAGCCTGTTGTCTTTATTTCTTGGTACGACACATACACTTTGCGTCTCATCATTGGATGATCACGTACTCGGCTAGGGAGGTATTACTTATTTCCAAATTTAACCCTTCCTGTCCCGTCCTTGTAGCACTGAAAAGGCAACAGACCCTTGGGAATCAAGGATTTTCTGAGGATTTTTTTATCTGCCTTCGCTGCAACTTTCATCTACTTGTAGTTGTCTACAACTTATATTTGGGGTTATTATTATTTTTTTAAAACGAAGGCATTTATTGATTATTTCTTCTTTTATACATGCTGGGAATCCTAGGATTTGTTGCAGCATCATCACCATTATCTTGGCCTCGTCGGTCATTTACTGGTGATAGGTATGGATAACCCTGGTGTTAGGGGCCTTTCATTTCCAAACCTGATCCTGAAAGGCAAGGCCAAGAAAAGCAAAGATAGATCTCTGCTGTGATTGCTCTGTAAATAGGCAGCTTGGGTTTTTATCCAGATTGTTAAATTGGTGGTTATTACACTGACAAATATAATTACAGTATATAAATTATATTGAAAATATTTTTGTCTGTTTGATGTATACTAAATTTAAGCTAAGTTATAAGGTGTGCTGTTTGGAAGTGTGGAAGATACAAGAGTGGAGCTACAGATAACAAGTTTATGCTTGTATTTCCTACTGATGAAGACTTTCACACAAGTTATTTCTATGGGTAGGTGATGAGAATATCACTCTGCATGTATATACATTTATTATACATTTTTGCATGATTATACATGTAGGAGTGGTACAATTTTGACTTGAGACTATTGGTGCCTTTTGTCCAAATATAATTTTACTTGTGTAGACACATCTGTCTAAATTTCGCTTCTGCTTTTGGAGATCTTAGAAAGAAGAGAGAGAAACAAAGACCTGAAGGACCAGTACCTAGCTCCTGAAATTTTAGATAACCTATTGAAAAAATGGTCAAATAGTCAATATTGTACTTGACCCTCGTATCTTCTGCACTTGACGGTTTATTTTTATAGATCACATTATATATGTTCACGCTGAACTCTGATGATAAGACTGAAAGAAAACATGCCTCTCATGATTCAGTCCAGTTGTAACTTCTGCATGTAATTTAATCATCGGCTTTCACAAATAATTAACTGAACATCAACCAGCTTCATTTTAAACTTGGTATCCATTATTTTGTAATTGCCTTTTAAAAAAGACAAAGATTGCCTTTCAGTTAATTATCAGGACTTCTTTTCCAGTCATATAATCATCAGTGTTCCATGTTGCGAACAGTTTGGTCTTTAATACATTGGCATTTAACTACCCATTTATTTTCGTTGGGTCTGTTTTAGTTTGTAATATAACATTGTTTTATGAAATTGTTGTTTTGGAGGCAGGTCTGATTGGAAATATTTTGTGAATTTCTTCATAACGTTGTTGCAAACTTGACCTTTAGTATGACTTAAGTAATACGATCACTCTTTAATGAGGTGTGCTGCTAATCACAAAATAGGTGTTTCTTAAAATAGTGGGTTGAATTATGTTTCAGGGACTAAGTTACAAGAAAAAAAAAACCACCACAGAAAAGCCACCCTAAAAACCTCAGTAGAAACAGCTTTCGGAGAACTAAATTTGAAACTTTTAGTTCATCACGCTCTTTCTGTCTTCAGCAGGCACTTAACACTCCTAAAAGAAACCGAGCTTTCCTGAAAAGCATTTTCATTTTATTCTTTGTGACTTCTAAAGACTTCTTTACACATTTTGTAATTCTGAAGGTCCTATCTTCCTAAACACAGTATTAGTTTATGATTCTTTTATATTGGCCCATAGAAATTACACCCTCCGTGTATCATACCCACAACAAAGCAGCCCTGCAGACGCGCAGCTGCCAGAGCTTCACTGGAGTTAGAGAATGGCAGTAGCAAAGCAGCTGAGCTTGGGGCCAGCCTGTTTTTCTGTTTCATACTCGGATTTGTGGATGAAGTCTTGGCCCAAACAAAGTATTGATCCTGCCATTTGGGGAGTGACAACTCCAACCACTTCCATCCACGCTGAGCTGACAAGCTATAGCCAAGATGAGGCATTTGAGTTAAAATGCGCGTCCTTTCAGAATTACAATATTTATCCGTTCTCTCGACACTCCCACATTAATCCTTGTCTCGAATTTGACTTTTTTTCTGAGCCTCTTCTGTTTCTAGCATGCTTTCCAATTATATTCATTTCTCACAATGAAAACAGTCCGTCCCAACAAAATAGACCAAAAATAGCTTTCTGTTATTCCTCAAGAATAGATTTCAGACTCACGTGACCAATTTTCTCTCCCTCTTTTCCCCTTCACTTTGGTGGCCAAAAATACATATGGTAATCATAGTGAATTAAAAGCGTATTTATCACTGCACATTATAGTTTTGTGTCTTGTTATTCTTGACCTTAAAGAAAAACAACTCCGAAAAATTGCCATTTTGACAAATTCCCCTGTCCTTGACAGGTAAAAGTTATGAAAGGAAAGCTGCCTAAAGTTAAATTTATTGTCACTGGATCAGTTATATCAAAAAGTTAGTTTTATTCAATCAACCCTAAAGTAATGTAAGCTGTCACTTGAGTTTTGTAAAATTCTCTAGATAAATATCTTGTCTTGCCAAATTTAATGTCCTGTAACTTGCTATTTTTTATTTTAAACCAAAAGTTTTATCCTTTCAAGATTGTAAATGTAACGTCGTCAGATATGGAGATGTTTATGTGTTAATGTAAAAGATAATATACAAATAACTGATACGTTGGTAAACGTGTTTTTCTTACATTTGTGTTTTCTGTGTATGCAAAAGTTAAAATGTCTCTGTAATCCCAGACTATGTTCATTAACTTCAGGTTTAATAATTCATATAATTTACAGTTCTGTAGGAGCTTAATGTAGGAGGTTTCATTAATGCTTAAACAAACTGTTCGTACTTCTAAAGGTGTCTTTCACAGAATGCTGACTAATAACATGCGTTGCTTTTTCTCTCCTCCTGCAGATGGACCTCCAGTTGTAGCTCATTACGATATATCAGACACAAATTCAGACCCAGAAGTGGTAAATGTGGACAATCTGTTGGCGGCTGCAGTAGTTCAAGAGCACAATAATTCTTTAGGAAATCAAGACTCGGGATCTACCTGGAGAACCAGAGGGCTGCTAGCTGAACTGAGTGCTGATACAGGTTTGTTTAAGTTCTCTTCCTCTGACATTTGTTCCAGCATCTCAGTTGGTGTCTCTCCCTTGTTTGCTTTTGGTATTTTTGTAGCTTATACAGCTTTAAAAGCTCCCTGTGTGGATTTTGCAATAAAACAGTACAGGTGCTTACTACAAAGGTCTGACACTTATTCTAAAATACAACTGATAAAAATTGACAAAGATTCCTCCAACGTGTATTTTTGACACTAATTTTCTTAATTATTTCTTCTCCTTCTTTTCCCTCTAATTACTTCTTGGAACTTGGGTCTGAGGTTTTGGTGTTGTGTTGTTTTTTTTTTTTAAATTAAAGTGAGCTAAGCTTGTTACTGAATGGTTGATTATGACAACCCATGCCCCCAGGCAGTAAACCAATCATAATCTCATTTTAAATATTGTAATTGTCTGCGTATGTCTTTTTTGTTTGTCTCTTTGTTTCTTTAAAACACAAGCATTAATTATTCCCATATTCCATCTGCATTTCTAACATACCTTAGAAAATTGGGCAGACCAGCATCAGATAAAGGTGAAGGGCTTAACATCAGGAGACAGCAAAGAAATTTCCTTCAAGAAAGCAAGAGCAGGAACACTGTGGAAGAATTCAGAGAGGTTCATGCTGCTCATAAAAATTTTTCAGCTTCACTAACTGCTTGCAGCTCTTCACTAACAAGAGAGATAAAAAACAACAACATGAAATGCTACTGTGTTTTGCATGCAGAGAGCCGACAGGGAACATTTCCTATCAACTTCATCCCCCAGCCTTGTATGCCAACATACTGCCTGCCTTTCCACTCATTTTCTGTAATACCCATGTTAGGATTTTTAGCTGCGTAAGACACAGAGTCTCGCCTGCAGTGGTGGTTTTGTTTCACACTGTGATTTCCAAATGCAGGCCTGCCAAAGGGCACCTGCATGGGAAGTGTCCTGGTAGCTCTGAGCTACTTTTCAATGTCTGTAAGGCTTATGGAAATACAAGCATGTTGCAGATTTTGAAAGCAATGTTCCGTTATCATATAGTGGACAAGTCCATTATCTGAATGTGAGAACCTCTGCATTATTTTCACTGTGATCTGTGGCTGGATGTGGCTCCAGCCTTTTTGAAGCTAGCCGGTGTTTTCCAAGCTCACTGGTATTGTTTGCAGGGTAGCAGCTGACTGATAGTTAGCTATTTGACCCCTAACAAGCCCGCTCCTTTATAAAGTGGTTATACAATTAGAACGGCTGAAATTAACTTTATTATGTAGCACTAATGGATTGGTACTTCAAAGGAGTGTAAGGCAATAAAAAATTATGTTTCTTACCAAGCTTTTTTCCACTTTCCGCTTGCGGGTACAATGCTGCGATGCAGGTAGAAATCTGTCTCCCTTCCTCCACCTATATCCAAGGGGACTTGCAAGGAGGAGGTTGCCAGGTAAAAGAAAAGGAGAAAACCTCAAGAAACTTCTTCATCCTTGACCCTACAGGAGCGTGTCCAGACAAATTTGCTCCTGGTGCTGTGGCCATTTCAACGTCTGAAAGGATAAATCTCTTTTTCTTCCTGCATACACCTTGCCCCGGAGCTCTGTAGCCTCCATACGCCTCCAACTGCACATTTGTCAGCACTGGCCTTTTCTTACCATGTTGCGTATTTGGAAAGCAGAATTTTCAAATCTTACATCTTGCCCCCAAATTTAATCTTCAGCCAGTGTCTAGTTTAACAGACATTAAATGAGGCGTTCCCATGGGAAAAGAACAACATAACATTATCTAGGTGAAAAATCTTACTAGGACATGCTATCACATCTTTGTGCATGGGCAAATATTTTGGGCTGTTTTGCAAGCCCTGATGTTGTAGGGCAAACAAAACATCTCCTTTGGGCGTCATCCTAATGCTCGTGCAAAGAAGTTAACAGTGTAGGCATGAGATTTGTTTGGCCAGAGGCTGTAAATCTATCTGTGTGCCATAATCCTGATTTACACTCAGCTACTGTTGCTAATCATGGTTTCTCTACTGCTAATTACCTTTTTGTTGTCTGATCTTAAAGCTATGGTAATATATGAAAGCTCTTTTGGGGCTCTCATTTATACCTCTGGGGATTCATTTCGGGGCTATTTAAGAGGCGGTCTGCTTTGCCCCTCTGCCAGGCATCACCCTGTCTGGCAAAGGGTGCAGCATGGTGGTACATCATGAATGCATTAATGCAACATATTAAGGCAGGTTGATATCCATACTGGTTTGTGTGAATCAATGACGAAGGACCGTGTTGCTGATCTGCTGCCTGCGCTGTAGCAGCAGGGGCGTTCAGGCGCGGGACGATGCGAGTCACCGGGCGCTGACCACGTAAAGCTCCCGGTTTGCATTGCCGGCACGTGAATCAAAGCCTCTGAGCGCTTCCATTCCGTGTTTCTCAGTGTGCCCAGCCACTTCTATTCAAGAAATATCCATGACCCGTTTGGGGACTTTCTGGCAGTCAGTGATGTTGGCCAAGAAATGTTCAGTTGAACTGTAATATTAGGAAAAGTCTGCCTGGGCTATTAGAATCATAGAATCCTAGGGTGGAAGGGACCTCAAGGATCATCTAGTCCAACCTTTCTAGGTAAGAGCACAGCCTAGACAATTAATTATTAATTCGTTTCAAGTTCAGCTGACATCTTTTTTGTCTTGTGCGGTAGAAGCTCCTCCTTCAGGTACATGATGGCAGGGTTAGGGTAATGGCTGGACTTGATGACCTTAAATGTCTTTTCCAACCTAAATGATTCTATGATGCTATGGCAGCACACAGGTTTCCTTCCCTTGCTAACCCTGACCAGATGCTGCACCAAGGGTCTTTGCTTTCCAAATACTGAACACACAGTATGGTCTCTGCCCCTCTATTTGCTTGCATCTTTTCCACGTACTTTAAGCAGTCTTTAGAAGATTTCCCTGGCCCTTTTTTAAGTCTAATTTCTTCTCTGTGTCCTCTTGATCTACCTGGTGATATAATCAGTGCTGCGTGCTCACATACCTTTGAAATTCAGTGGATCATTGTTGCATCCTCTTCCTCTCATCTTTGAAGAGGTGTCCAGTCAAGCTAGATATACATAATATATTCATCTAATCTCAAATTTCCTGCTCGATAAATGATTCTTCCCCAGTGTAATAAAGCTGAGTGAATGGTTTCCAAGAAGTAGGTAGTCTTATCTGCTTGAGTGCTGCCCAGCGTCCTCCAGGTTACTGCTAAAGAGTGACAGTAGAAGTAATCTTTTTTTTTTTGTAGGAAAAAAAAGGTAGAATTTTTCTCTTTTTATTAAGATCTTATTTTTTAATTGCATTTTTAATAATTTTCTGTAAAGCAAATAATAGCTTTGGCTGATTTGTGTTTTCTGTGCAAGTATTATTTAATATGTCGCAAACACAATTTCACTAATTGTGGTGAAAAACCTTCTTAGCAGTACCTGGCAGAAAAGACAAAACCTGCCACACTTGTTGTGAGTATTTAGAGAGGGCTTGTTGTTTGACAGACTGATGGACTGCATAGCATTGAGGAACTAGTGAAAAACCAACACTGCTGTATACAGAACTTACGAAAACCAGATTTTTTTTTTCAAGTATTTGTAATAATGTTAGAGCAGATGTGTGAAGCAGCGTCACCAGAAACTGATGAGTTTGTTGTGGTTTTTTTAATTGACTGGCTTCCCCATTTGTTTTTTTTTTAAAGAAAATAAATTAATTTTCCTTGGTGTGTGTGATGTTTCTGTCCAGCCTATAGGCTTTGTTTGCCACAGTATCACTGAGTTTGATTTATTGACAATAGATTGCTGTGTTTCTTTATTTCAGGAAGGTTTAGGCACAGTCTGGCTCTTAGCATTGTCATAAAATAACAGCTGGAAAACCTAATTACATTGAGCGTTCTTGATGCAATAGTTGGGCTTTGTTCGCATTTGTGTGATAACACCATTGCTAGAGCTATTGAGACCAGATAAATTCAGTGGTCATCCTGTATCAGGTGATGAACTGAAAGCTGGATAACTTGATCTAACAAGATTTTCCAATCTCAGTGTTTCAGTGGTGGTTTTTTTGTTAGCTTGGGAAGTTCCTTTTCCAGCTGATTGCCGAGTTGTGTAAGCTGTTAAACATTGGCTGTATTTGCATTTTCCCCATCTGTAGGTCATTTGGATCCAGGCTTCCTTGCAAGTGACAAAACCTCTTCTGGTAATGCCCAGGTCAATGAAGAAATTAATATCGCCTCTTCTGATAGTGAAGTAGAGATTGTTGGCGTTCAGGAACATGCCAGGTATGAATTCCTTTTTCTTGCTCTAATATTTCTTTCATTTTATCAGAATATCTGTATTACCAAAATTAATAAAGAAAAAAACCCTGCTGACTTCCGCTTCTGTAGTTATCCATCCACGATTGATGCCCAAAAGGCAGAAAATGTTGCACTTGTTTTTTTCTATTCTGCTGGTCACAGTGATGTCAGAATGTGTTTTTCTTTAGAACATTACCAACTTGATAAGTATGCAGATTAAGCTTGTGATTCAATATCAAACATTAACAGGCTAAACATATGTAGTATGAATATACCAAATACTGAGATACCAAATTTATATACAGCA